>NC_064931.1:415577361-415880391 GCF_023897955.1 Schistocerca gregaria
AGTGAAGCAGAGTGATAAGTCCAAGGTCTAATAGAATGACCCCAGAGCATGTTATTAATTATCCTACATAAAAGCTTCATCTTCGGTGGGGATAATCTATAAGGCGCCATACAGGAATATCGTCAACCAAGCATATCTCGTATTGGATCTTTCTAGTGACACCTAATTTATTAGTGAGGACATTGGGAAATCGGGATAACAAGTTCAGCAGTGGCCTATCGTCGCCAGGTTCCAAATGATCAGTGGCAAACTCAGTCGGCCCCGACGGCACATTACTAATCGGTTGAGAGCGCCGACGCGAACAAAATGCTATCCTTCCAGTAGGGCGAAATTTGAAACAAAAGGCGCGAGCTTGATAAGTAAGAACTAGACCGGTATGCTGACTGAAATCACAGCCCAGTACCAAGTTAACTGGCAAATTCTTAGGAACGACAAAGTTGACAGGCCAAGTAAAATACAGTATGCCTAACTTGCCCAAAACTCACATATCAGAGGCAACTCTTGTCCATTAACCACACGTCATCTTTGACATGTGGAGCACAGAGGAGGCATTTTACATAAATTCCCAAATTCTAGGTACGAATTATAATCAGATCCTAGAATCCAAACAGTACATACAGACTCATTATTCAAGTGGCCACACACATGAGGAAGCATCAACTGCTCTAATGTGGGAGCAGTTCTTAACGGGAAGACAGGTATCTCTTCCCACCAGTATCCTATGGTGTCAGATTTTTGGACACCGGACCCACTTCACTACACATGACTTCACAAAATGTCTACTACTACCGCACATGAAACAAAGCTTGGGTTTAACCGTACCGGGCACAAATCCCGTGGCCATGCAATTACCTGCCTCCCATTTCTTATCAGCAAATCTTAACCCTTTAATTTCAGCAACCGAGGTATATCATTCCATGAAGATGGCAGGCTTCCTATAAAAAGCTGCATATAACAAGTCGTCAGGGTTCTTAACGGTTGTCTTAACAACATCACCTTCAACTGCTTGCAACCCCGGAGCTAACAAAGCACTGCAGATGCCATCAATGTATTTAGGCAAGGTCTCGTGCTGGTATTTCAGACTCCAAAAATACCTGCACTCCAGCTCAAGCCTGATCCAGGGTGACAACTTTAGTTGAATAACGTGCTGTTTCAAATCAGGAAGGGCTCCTTCACTTTGAATAATTTCAGGGAAAATTTTGCTTGAAAGCCCCCCCCCCCCGGATTAATGGATAAAGAAGCTGAAGAACAATGGCATGTGACATGCTCAATGGATAAGCATGAAATTCAAGCCAAACCGTTAACCATAACAAAGTCGACATGTTCAATCTGTTCGATAGAAAGCTAATTAATCCCTTGTAGAAGATGAAAAGTGGGGTTAGCCACCTAGCAAAAACATTAGAGGAGATCACATTGACTGGTCCCTTGGTTTCCTGCCCACTCTCCTATCGGTGCAGGTTATCACCTACACTGTTCCTCCTGCCTGCACTAGTTAGGTCATCTAACGTGAGAAGACTCAGCTTTACCTGTAGCTCCATAAATTGACTAATTACTCTATGAACAGCAGAACTTTCGTCGGACATCAGGGATGCCTGTTTTAAATCACCAAGACAATTAACCCAATGTGTGTCCTCAACCTGAATCCTATGCACACGTTTGCGGACAGGCTGACTGTCACGTAAGTAGTTAACATTTTCCTGCTGTTATGCCAGAGCCCGTGAATCATCACCGAGCACAGCACCTACCTAACCAGTGGAGCCGAGGCCGAGGTCGAAGGCTTTCCCCACGGCGCCACGCAAACGAGGAGCCAATTCAAGCACTGCACTATATCCTTATTGCTGCGTAATTAGTAACTTTTTACAAAAGGTGTTCTTTTTTGAGGTAGGCTATCACTGGCCACGGCCTGGCTTCCACGATGACAGATGCTACCTGGAGAACAGTACGTAATTAACCAAATACAGTTTACAGTTAACACGAGTAAGGTAATAAACTGAGAATGCTGTTGAAAGAACGGATTGACTCCCCCCCCCCCCCGGGTCTTTGTCTTTCCGGCAAAAGGAAAATAACCATGGTCTGGGATACCAGTTGATAACTAGGAATTCGGGTGAGAAGATTTGGGGTTGGATCACCGTAATGGAACGACAGGGGTCCCCACATCACTGCTTCAGAGTTCATCAGCTTTAATACATAATTTGCCTTTATTAAACTCAAACGAGTTTTAAAGACAATAAACAGTAATATTAACTCAGCAGACTTAAGAAAAATTGCTTATAAACAGGTGCTGCAAATTATGAGAAGCAAAACATTAACTATATCTCAAAGCTACAGAATTTTAGAAACAAGAAACTGAGCAGCTTTAAAGAGCTGCCATTAATTATGAACCCACTGTCACTCAGACAGCAAAGGTACAGAATTAAAAAAAAAAAAAACAATTAACAGTCACTGAGTAGTTACCTACAGTGAACCAATATTTCCTGATCAGATTTTAAGCAAATGATTTTTAAACAGCTGTTGCTAATTATGAAGCCACTGTCATTCAGTAGACAGAAAAATACAGAATTTTAAAAGTAGTTAGCAGTCACTGAATAAGCTGCTACAGTTAGCCAAAATTCATTAATTAGACTTTAAGCAAATGACTTTGTTATGATGTCGACGAACGAATCGTTCCCAATGTGAATGAGTGATGGCCAATGCTAAATAGAAACATACAAATCTCTTCTTTATATATACAGCAGGTTTGTCAGTGAAGTCGATAAGCAGCTGGCTGCATGGTCTGGGTCTACAACGACTAAAATAAATAGAAGTCGTTGGTAAAAAATAATATATTGTACTTAACTTGTAGTACAGGAGTCTTCATAGTCTGGAGCAATAAAATTAACTAGGCGCCTTGTTAGAGTTTGCTTCCTATCAGCTGAAGGCTATACTACTTTCCTACTTGACGTCCTGAGCAAGAGTGGCGGAGCGCACGCTAGAGACTTGTTGCAAGCAGCGAGGCGGCGCTAGTCTCGACTCGCGGGTCCAGCGATACTAGTACGGACCGCAGTCGATAACTGTAACCCCTAACGAGTGTGGTATCGAACGTTGGTACCACTGACTTATAAACAGATGCCATCTATTACGAACTCACTGTCATTCATTACATATACAAAGTACAGAATTTTTAAAACAATTAGCAGTCACTGAATAGGCAGCTAGAGTTAGCCAAATCTCACTGATCTAATATGAAGCAAATGATTTTTAAACATCTGTTATTAATTTGGAATTGTGGTTGCATAACTCATCGGTGGCCGTGAGTGGGGAGGTGGGGAGGAGATGAGAGGTAAGGGCATACACGAAAATTACTTAATTGGACTGGATGGCTGTTGTCCTTCGACTCCCTAAGCCTGCAAGAGACCAGACCGCCTTCACTAGCGTCGAATCGGCCAAATAATCTCGAAATCGCTGGTGTGTTTTCCACGGAAACCGCTTCGCAGGGCAGGTAAAAAACCCACAGCCAAAACAAAGCTCGCTGCCTTCACAGGAGCCGATTATATATCTCGTATACCATCCTGAACTCTCACGCCCCCGGCCGACTCGCTGCTCACATGACACTCAGTACCTAAAACCATCCTGCTTCGTGACTTCTATTCCTACCGATGGCCCCACCGGCGTACCTTCAAAGTTATCTAGAGAAAGATCGTCAACGAGGGCCGAAATCGATAGAAGACCGAGTCAGCACCTCTCAGAATGTATGAATTATTACCTGCAGCATACCAAACTAGAATCAGTTCCTGTTTCGCATTCGTAACGACTGCTTTTTTGTCCTCTAAGAACCCATTAACATTTTGAGCGGGATGAAGACTCTAAAGCAGCCATCTGTCAATCCATCTGTGAAGTATCCTGCATTTTCTAAGGCACTCAGGTCTAACGTATGTTTTGAGAGTCTATATGATTTCAACATTTCTTATGCAGTCAAGCTCTATACTTACTTCTTGAAAGAGAAAGCCGAATGTATTATGTGTAAGCCACAATGTTGTTGTTAGGGGAGTTCTTCCAGTTTTCTTTGTAGTCACAAATCTCCCTTAAAAATGTTAGTAAATGTTGATTGGAAGTGTTAACGCATCCTGATGTTAAATGAGAAATCTTATATCATCGTTAATAATAAGAATCTTCGAAGCAAAAGGTTGGTGGGAGAATTCGTCCTGAGAAATCGTCCGCATACTGAGGTGTTATCGCGATCTTCTTCACTTATGAGGTAGTCTTCTTATGGATATGTGCGTCACATTTATACTTAATACCCACTCTGGTGCCTTATATGAAGATGTACTACAATTTTCTCACTGTAAATATCTTCTAGGTTCCCGTTCTGATTTTCGATACTCAGCTCGAGATGGTCTAATCTCTGAACAGTCACAGGTTACTATATTGGATTGCTAGGCAACTCCACAATTTTTTAACAAGGTAGAAAAAATCCGAAGAGTTTTTGAATTAATCTATCATTAAGGTACAAATATTACGATGTTACATTCAGCACAGATCGGACTTACAAGTAGAGCACCACTTGATTCGACTTGAAAATTTCATCAATATTATCCTCCAATACTGGGTTCCTCGAGAACCCTACTGATGATCCTACTGAATCTTTTTGCCTAAAGTCTATTTTTTATATCTGCTTTAAGCATATTAACATTTGCACGTAACTCAACGTCTTGTAAAAATCCCTTTATACATATACTCAAATCATTATATCATATGAGCCAGGAGTATGCTCACAACTCTATCACTTTACAATGTAGTTTATTGTTCACCTCGGTGATGTTAAGTATCTTTTTACATATTTTCAGACCGATCAATGGAATACACCATTCTCCCTTCCTTTGATCTATTGGGGAAGAGTAGTTCACTCTTAATATCATCGAGTGGTCTTTTAAAGTACGCGATTATGACATCACATTTAAACGTCAGCTGATGTAGTAATGTGCATACTGCTTGTTTCGACGCATTTTTCAGGAGAAACATTAGACACAGATGACTCCAGAGGTATGAATTGAAGCCTTGGTAGCGTCTAAAATTGTAGGATACCTCATTATGGTCTGTGAAATATGGGAATGATTCTTGAGATGGTCCCAACACACGACATGATTCTAAATAGCAAATATTTGGATTTCTTAAACATACGTAGCCCAGTGAGTGCCATGTCTTCCTGCAACATCTAAAGTAACAATCCCAAATTCCCTGCATTTCCACATCGTCTTTGGCAGTGTGTTGTGCATAACTACTCCACGACATCGTGAGATTTTGAGTTTCTAGACGAATTATAGAAAATCTGTATTGGTAAGTGGCCTCTCCAGTACTGTAGTTACAGGGCTTTTATCTGTGAACAGTGCAAGTCGTTTCTTGCGTGGTTTTAAATATAACCCCCTATTGGCAGCAACGGTCTTTTATATTACTGTAATTGCTCCTCTGAATTTTATATGTTCTTTAATGTTCAGGCTATAGCATCCACTCCTCTGGCCAGTGACCCGATAGGTGACAATCTGGCTAGTGCTCGATTTATAAGTGGAATGATTAGACCAGAAATCTTAAGTATTGATACAACCCTTAGCAATTTAACACTATTACCTATTTTTTTGTCCTTCAAAGCACTTTTATCACCTGCCACCACTGACTGGATCCAGTTTCTTTAAAAAATACTATTGGTTTTTTTAATTGTATGAAGAGCTGTGTTTATAATTTGCTTGAAATTTATTCTAGCACCTAATTTAAGTTCGGCAAGCATTAATTTATCAACTAGAATTGCTGTAATATGTTATCTGCCTTTTCCTTCCTTTCGCCTGCGTCTTTGGCTTTATAAGCAAATATTCGCTCTACAGCATGATGATCTTTACTTATAGTGCAAGCAATATCATGCTGCTCACAGGTGTCATCCAGTGTATTAATTCCCTTATCGCCACAAGCTAGATGCTTTATCAGCATCGTTCCAGGTGCACAGTAGTTGAATTCAGGCATATGCATTTCAGCTGGTAATTTGTCGAGAATATCACCACCTACTAGCACTCATGTCACGCTACTGCATAGCTTAAGGTCGATGCGTCCTGTATACATACCACACTGTGAACACTCATTCAGATGTTGTTCTTTCATGAGTAGCCAAGCCATTTAACTAAAACCTTATTCCCTCGATGTTTTATAACGCCCTCTACAATAAACATGCGAGGTTCTGAGATTTTCTGTAATTCCTCTGTGTCAAAAGTTACGACAGTTTCTTCACCTTCACTGTCCTGTATGACGTAAGTTTTCAGGTTTGTACATTGCATTCGGAAACTGAATATCTCCGTTCACCAATTTGTTAAGTAGGACTCCTTCAAATGCTGTTTTGCTTTTTTAAACATGCACCAAATCAACTACATTGAATTTAAACTACATTAAATTTCTGTATTTTAATATGACTAAATACTGAATTTAGAAGTCCATAATCATGTACAGCAGTTCGTCCCTGATTTGTAGGCTGTTTGAATGAAATAACAGGGTTCGCATTATTCTCTTACAAACTGCTTTGGAATGCTGTAATATGTCTGTCTAAAATGAGACAACAGCTTGCATATGATGAGCAAAACAAATATGTACACTTATTGAATCCTGGTTTTCCACTACAATGTTATCAAATAGAATACGCTGCTTAGTTTTGCTTTCTCAAGTGGTGGGATGTCACTGTTTCCGCAGAATGTCTGGTAGATTACTCTGTGCAAAATTTCATGTAATAGTTGATATTAGTGTAGCAGGACGTTTCTGCAGAGTAAGAGTGGGCGAGTGGATGTCTGCTGGAAGTGGGAAATGGAGCAAGTGAATAAGTCAGCCAATCAGTTGATAGAACACTTCACTGGTGAATATACATGGTTCAGGATATCTCAAATAGACAGACCGCAGACGATAAGAGGTGATCCTTGGGTCCCAGCACAGAGGTAAGGGCATGCCAAGGCTGGCGTGTCCCATGGACGGTAGCGGTGGCTCAGCTACCACATCATGCTGATGGATGGCGGCTGAAGGCTGTAGGCTAGCAGTGCGACAGTGGGACGACGTTCCACGAGCTGACGGTTGCAGATGGCCGCCTGTGTTGACGCTGTGTCGAAACATTTGGAGTGAGGTGGATGGCCTGGTGTGGCGTAATCAGAAGATCGGTCAATGATGTGACAGGGGTCCACGTGACCTTCCTCACGCAAAAGCACTGGCTGAAGAAGCCATTTCTGCTGATGCTGCTGAGCTGACTGGGCATTGGCCAATAAATGCAGCCTGGTTTTGGCTGCTGGGTTTCAGTCCATGCTGTTGGTGTTTGTGCCGTTACGTCAGTGCTGAAATACGGTTTTTGACAATATATATATGCTTCAAGCCAATCATCTTACGATGTGCTAATAGTGACAGAACATAAGCATATGGCCTGACAGAGCATGTATAAATTTCATAAAGTTTTACATATAGCAGAGTGTATGAAAATAGCCGGGGTGGCCGAGCGGTTCTAGACGCTACAGTCTGGAACCGCGGGACCGCTACGGTCGTAGGTTCGAATCCTGCCTCGGGCATGGATGTGTGTGATGTCCTTAGGTTAGTTAGGTTTAAGTACTTCTAAGTTCTATGGGACGGATGACCTCAGGAGTTAAGTCCCATAGTGCTCAGAGCCATTTGAACCAATTGTATGAAAATACTGATGTAAGACTGTAGATCTGTGATTATTCCTGGAATAGCTGCTCATACATTTCCGCTTGAATCGATGCTCAGTATGAATTTTAGCATTAAACGATGGTGCTTCCTGATCATCGAACAGTTTTGCATGTCATTTGCAACAGATCACTGCACAGTTTCTTGTAGAACCAGTTGCCAGCTCTGTCCACTGTATAGCTCATGCTGTACTGCGTAAGCGGGAAGCATTGGATTTTTAAACATGTGTTCCTGTAGAGGTGTGCACTTTTTTCCTTTCTGCCTTTCGCTTATGCCAGAGTCCCGCAGGTTTGGCGTGGTTAAAATAGATTTGGCAAGGTTTGTTTTAGAGATGGCCGGATGCCCTTCCTGCCGCCACCCCGTACCTCCAGGGATGAAATCAGTGTACCCTACATGTCTGCATCTAGAGTAAATCCTGAGATAGTGCGAACGTGTGTCAATTGTCTGCGACACGTGTAACTTAGACGGAACGTGGGGACCAGCCCGGTACTCATCTAGCGGGATGTGGAAAACCGCCTAAAACCATCCTGTAGATGTGTGCTCTATATGTCATTAAATATTTTTACTGTTTGCAGGAAGCCCCTGAAGAAACCGAATGTTTGCCCAGCATCATTTAGGGTGAGTGTGCATTTCCATGGAAGAAAGCAGAAATCTACATTGAAGCACCACGTAGACAAATCCACTAATCCAGGTATAATTTTATTTTGTCATGATTAAGTCATGAGTTTTCCAATACTACTATGAGAAAATTCGAGCAATTAGAGCTAATGCAGAGGCTTACCAACGTCTTTCTTCTCAAGCGCCATCATTGAGTGGAACAGAGAAGGAGGGTCAGTTAGTGGTAAACGAAGTATTCTTCGCCAAACACCTTCAGGTGGCTGGTGGAGTACTGAGGCAAATGTAGATCACCACCTTTTAGAATTCACGATCCAACTTCGTACCCACACTGATACATTTAGTACCTCCTTTTTTTTCACTATAGGTATATTTGTATAATATTATTTCTGCGTTAGGCGACTGCTGCTACTGCAATGGCGGCGTCTCGTCAGTGGGGAAAAAGAACAACAAATTATTAGTTAAGAACATTATATCTTACCAAAATCATCTTGTATTCATCATTGGTACTAATATTTGCAAGGTCTTGCAACTATTCATTTCCAAACATTTACTGTTTGAGAGTTCTCACAGAAATGATTGAAAAGTTTATCGATAACTATAAAAATATAGGTTTACGAATAATGAATGGTGTTATTCTCTTTGATACTAAATACGGTGCTCATTTTTAATGTTCAGAGTGTATGCTTACATTAATTCGTGGCACCAGTGTATGCTCAAGTGCTTAAATATATTTTAGGAATTTATTCCAGTCTATTGGCGTTACAGATTATTCTCTGTGGCTTTTGAGTGCTGTGAAGTGGTGCTGATGTCGCACTTAACATCTGGCTGAGGGCACAGCTGTGATTACTAGCGAGAAGTGTGTCAATTAGTGAGCAACACCACATGCTAGCTGTGCACTGTTGTTCAGTGCTGCATCACGATTAATCTGCCAGAAGAGTGTAGATGGGCTACAGGAGTGTGTTGTACAGATTCAGTGTGATATAGTGATGCTTTTGAAACTATGCGTAAAAAGCCGCCGTCCATGTGTACATATTCTGGCAGTATGAGCACTCACTGTTCAAAACTAAACTGGCCAGAGCAGCTACATTATTCTTATGCATGAACATCAAGCACTCTCAATACTCACATAGTACTATTTCGCTTTGGACTGGTACATCATATCGATTCTTTGGTAAGTAGTAAAAGTTTGTCTTGCTTTCTAATGGAGGCAGTGCCCCTAATTATGTTAAAGGCACTCATCACAATTTATGGCTGGTCACACTTGACGAGGATGATGTGAATATATTACTATAATTTTTGGTAATATCCTTGTTCGATGGTGTGGTCGTGCAAAAAGAACGTGTTCCAGCTGCTGATTTAAAATAACACATTCGCAGTGGCATAGGCACTGGGTTACACACAGCACTATAAAGAATGTTCATCTGTAATAAGTGCTGACAAGCTGAGTCTTGCATAAGTACTTAGTCAGTACTTTTAGCAATCACTAACTCTGTGTATGTGTGTGTGTGTGTGTGTGTGTGTGTGTGCATTCTGTTATTAATGTATGGCACGCGAATATTTCAATGTAAATGTGTACCTGCAAGAGTGGATGAAAATACAATCCACCAATTCTCTTTTGGCTGGGACATCTACAGTTCGGTCTATCTTACCAATTTTACCAATTTATGTCCTACCAATTCGCCAATTTTATAGCCAACTTACTCACTTTTCAGATCAGGAATCCTACCAGTTTGCAAATTTTGCAGCCAGTTTTAAAAATTTCTGGATTTGGCGTCCTACCAGTTCGTCAGTTTTACAGCCAGTTTTAACAATATCCGGATTTGGTGTAGGTTACAAACACTTTGTAGGTTACTGCATTACATAATTATTTTACACTTTAAAAGTATCTTAGCTCGTATGTTTTAACTCTGCTTCTTACTATAGCATCGCATAATTGGAATAATAGTAAAAAGTAATCAGTTATAACAATTACTCCCTCTCTAATCAGCCTAGGTTTCTAATATCAATTTCATTGAGATAGCAACGATTGCTTATGTATTCTGTCCATTTACCTTACTGTCTGTGTACTTGATATGTATGACAGTGGACATATCCTGTATTAATGTGAAACAGTTGCTGCAGTGATATCAACTAGCTATTAAAGCTACCACTTTACAAAATGCATGTGCGTGTGTGTGTGAGTGTGTTCAAAAAAATGGCTCTGAGCACTATGGGACTTAACATCCGTGGTCATCAGTCCCCTAGAAATTAGAACTACTTAAACCTAACTAACCTAAGGACATCACACACATCCATGCCCGAGGCAGGATTTGAACCTGCGACCGTAGCGGTCACGCGGTTCCAGACTGAAGCACCTAGAACCGCACGGCCACACCGGCCGGCTTGTGTGTGTGTGTGTGTGTGTGCTGTTATTCATTGACAGGTTTGAAAAAGGAAAATTAAACAATTTTATTGGGTGTATTCATTTACATATACATCATCAGTTTATAATCGAAAATTATAGCCAATCGTTCTCATGCTATACTTCTCGTGGTTGCTTGGAAGTTCAAATAAACTCGATCTACTGGCTGCTGCTGTGAACATATCCATGTTGCCCATTGCCCCATAGACTGTTGCAGCTGCGGTCTTTCAGGTAACAGTAGTTCTGTTAGCGCTGTAGTAATAACAAAATCCTAAGTATAACAGCAAACACAGATAATAATAATAATAATAATAATAATAATAATAATAATAATAGTGATGAAGTAAAAAGACAGATGTTTTCAGTACAACTCTGAACCACTTCAAGTGTGGCAGGAAACTGCACAGACATTTTAACAAGGGTATACAATTTTTGCAAATACAGTACACTATGTTCGCAGATGCAATAAGGCAATGCATCTTCTCGCCATTTTGTGACATTGCTATTATATTAATGCTCTTGTTTGCAGTCATATGCTTCTCCATTATCATGCGATTCATTCTTGATACAGATAGCTGTGAATACCCTTCTCTGATGGAAGATTACATCAAGTAGACTTGTTAAAGTCTCCTTTATTCAACGCAAGCAACTTCTTGTGTGCTATTTGTTCAAAGCTTGTGGATTTCTGTGATAAATTCTGAATTATCTATACTAAATTATGTCAATATTTGACGATAATCCATTTCTTAAAACCAGCTGTTGATGATTTCATTAGTTTCCTTTTCAATAAGAGTGCTGATACTATTTTTCCTGTAAATGTGTAATATCCAAAAAGTAGAGACGTTATGTGTTCTGACAATGTAAGTGGAAGATATATATATATAAAAGAACGAAAATAGCTCTGTGGACACTTATCGCTTAAAACACGGAACACTTATTGGTATGTGATGGACATGAAACTGATACACTCTTCTTTCTGTCTTGCAGACACGATAAAAACCTTAGACTAGTGTGTCTCCTATTCCATAATATTTTATCATTCGCTTCTGTTAAGCAGGTGTTTGCAGGGGCGAAAAGCGTTGCTATGAGACATACTTGCAGAGATAGTGATAGATATCCATCTGGTTTTGAGTGTCTGTTTCTACTTTCATACGAGAACCTGTCATAATTAAAGATTGGCCGAATTGAAACTCTGTACACTGTAAATTTAAAAGAATGGTGAGATGTGTTCCCCACCAAATACCAGCTATGCAACGTTTCAGTATTGTTTACAATTTGTTCAATGCGGCTAATCCAAGTAGAGGGAATGTCAAAAATCACCTCTAGTTATGAATGGGAAGAACTTCGTTTCCTCTATGTATAAAATCGTCCAAAAACACAGTCACGTGGTGAAATGGAAAACTGAACATTTTATCTTAGAAATTTTTTAAGACGTTAATGCCCAGCCATTATGTCAATGCTTTCTTTGTTTTATTTAATCTTTGTCAGAGATTACACTTATTTTCCAGTGGCAGAATATGATTATAATATTAAGAAGTAAACACTTTCTGATGTTCTGCTAACTTATATTTATTTGACTCACGAACCACCTTTCAGCTTCTTAGGCCATCCTCAGGTGTCACCTGAATGTCATAAACACAGATGCAATGTCGAGCGACTTACACAGATATTATGTACACAGAAGATAAAAAAAGATGACATTTAAAGTGTATTCATGGGGAAAATATTACAAATTTTTGTCATGCTGAAACAATTACATTAAGTGAAAAGGAAACAAAGTGATTTTTAAAATCTGAATTTACATTTTAAATCTGTTATTTGTAACTAAAACTTAATTTAAAAGGGGGAAAAATGGCATTTTGTGTCAAATGTCTGTTGATTTCGAGTGTTTCCAGCAGGGTAATCTTTCTAATTTTCTTTCCAGAAATTGCACATTCTACAGTATATGAACAGTAATCTGTTAAGAAAGGTTGTCAGCAAAGGTTGAATCTTTCTGTCCTAGTCTCCAGCTTTTCTCATGTTTGGATAACCTGATTTTCACAGCTCTGCCTGAAGAACAATATATGCTTTCCCACAGTGCTGACATGTGATTTTATGTTCACCACTTAGAGCAAAGGTTTGTAGTTCGTTATTACTACAGGATAAAAATTTTGATATTCTGTTGCATTAAAAATGTGGGTCTACCCGCCTGGACAGCTGTATATGTTAAAAGTGCCGTTCCCGGAATAGGAGGGTGCGTAGACCCTGGATCGAATCCGCCCTGCGGATTAAGGACGAGGGTCGGTGTATTGGCCAGCCTGGATATGGTTTTTAGGCGGTTTCTCACATCCCATTAAGCGAATACCGGGATATTACAAAGTTCCACTTTAGTTACATGATTCGCAAACTGTAGAAAATTTCGCCCTCTTGCACATGATCAACGCTGCATGTAGGCAGTTGGGTACACATATTCCGTCCCAAAGGGTAACAGGGCAAGACAGGAAGTGCATCCAGCCATCTTTGCAACTAACCATGCAAAAAAACCATGCTTACCCTTAGCCGATGTTGGATAGAAGCAAAAGAAATGAACATGAAAATAGAAGATTATAAAACGCAGGTATATAATTGTGAGATTTCAACTTTCTACTGACATTATCTGAAATTCTGCGGGTTTGTGGGATGGCGCAACAGTATTTGTAACTCTGCAGTGGTTGCTGTGGGTTAACAGACACAGATGGTGTAATTTTACGGATTTTCTTTTTTCTTAGTGTATTATCAATAAGAGCCACGTTGTAGCCATTACTTGAAGCGATACGTTGGATGGTTAGTAGTTCTATTTGAAAGACATATTCAGATAATGAAAGATATATGAAGCGAAGCAGCATTGAATGGAAAGTTGCAATTCTGTATCTGTGTGGATGATGGGGGCTTGCAGGGATTATTGTATCTGCAGCGATGTTTTTTCTGTAAATGTTAAATAAGTATTTCTTTTGCTAATGTCTGTATTATCTTCCTATATTTTATGAAAATTTCTTGTATAGTTATGTTCACAATTTCCTAAAGAGAGAATTGCTAAATTAAGTATTGGTTAAGAAATGTGGATGATGTGTTGTGTATGTGGGCTGGTACCAGTAGAAAATTAAATAAATTAGTACAACGCTTAAAATCCGAATATAACAAAATTCAGTTCACAATGCAGCTGGAGAGACTTTTCTATAAATGTATTTAATCTTCATATAGATATCAGAATAAAGAGACACTTATTTAGAACTTACAAAAATACCATAGGTACAGATGCAGTAATCTCTGCAAGCTTTCAGCACCCACACAACAACAAACATGCAGCTCCCCATTCAATGTTGTATCCCCTCATATGTGTTCCATTATCTGAAGCGGCCTTTCAAACAGAACTAAAAATTATTGAACATATCGCTTCAAGTAATGGCTACAGCTCTATCGAAAATATACTACAAAAAGAAAATCTGTAAAATTACATCACTTCTGTATATCAGCCAACAGCTACCAGTTACTAGTTACAAAAACTGGTGCATCATCACATTTACTGGGCAAATTTCACATTATCTCGGCAAAAGGTCGAAATATTGCAACAAAATTTAGCATTTCATAATGCCAACAGTATATCAAAATTTTTATTCAGTAGTAAGGACGATCTGCAATCCTCAGAGCTGAGTGGTGTAAATAAAATGACATTCAATCAATGAGGGAGGGTATGTATTGGTTTCTCATGTAGATCCGTGGCAGTTAGCTTATCGGAACCTGTAAGAAGTTGGAGATCAAGAAGTAAATATTCAACCGCTGTCGATAATCCTGTAACAGGAAACCCCTCATATGATGTAAAATTTGAAATTTTGCATTCTGTGAAGAAATATGGCCTTGCTGGAAATACTGGTCATCAATAAAATATGACACAGAAGGCTAGCTTAGTACAGGGTGGAGCAAAAATAAAGTATGAATTTCAAACTGTCATGATTAGGCTTTTATTGACCACATATAAAATGACGTCACAAAACGACAGGTCGGTGAGCTTGCATACCAATGGCGATCACCGAAACTTAAGATCAAGTTTTGACGAAACATTTCTCGAACAACTACTGTGCATAACTTAGTCGTGTGGGCTATGGTTCTATCTTGCTGGAACCACATTTGTGCAATGGTGGTCCCCAAAGCCCCAAGTTGTGACCGCAAAAGACTGCGTAACATTACAACGTAACGTTCGGAATTTACTGTTACACTAGCGGCGCCTTCTATACAAAAATAAGGCTTAACGATCTCCACTTTGGAAGCTTCACACCACTCGGTAATTTCAGCACCGTACACTGATTTACGATGCAGTTCTTTTGGCTAATCTGCTGCTGCCCAGTAGTGACAGTTTTGCTTATTTACAAAACCGTCCAGGTGAAAGTAAGCTTCATCACTCATCAGTAGAAGAACATCAGACAGTCTCTAACAAAACAGTACCGTTCGTCAAAATCACGTTCGTCAAGTTTCTGTACGGTTATGATTTTATGCGAATGGATCTGTAACTCACAGTTCAGAAAAAAATGGCTCAAATGGCTCTGAGCACTATGGGACTTAAAATCTGAGGTCATCAGTCCCCTAGACTTAGAAGTACTTAATCCTCACCAGCCTAAGGACATCACATACATCCATGACCTAGTGATTCGAACCTGCGACCGTAGCAGCAGCACGGTTCCGGACTGCAGGGCCTAGAACCGCTTGTCCACAGCGGCCGGCTCACAGTTCAGGATGCGCTGTAGAGAGCGCCGAGAAATGGCCGAACTCGGAGCGCGCCTCCTATTGTTGTGTAGCAGCGAGGATTTTAATGTATAGACGCTCTTACTCTGTCGACGTTTTCTGGATTTCACGGCGTATGAGAACGACTAGTCAACGTTTCCTTCATAAATGATTCAGTTACGCAAAAAGAGTTAATCCAATGAAATACTATGTTACTATCAGGCATCGAATCATTACGCTCAACACTAAAGTGTGAACGGAAAAGCAAAAAATTGAGCGGTGACAGCAGATTCATTAGTTTTGAAATAGTGTTCAGCAGTGAAAAAATTATGCTGAACGGTCCACTGCGCCATTTTTGCTGAAACTGGACGCTCTAATCTACAGAATAACAGCACTTGGGGGTGACTGATCTCTCCTCTCCGGTTCTATTACGCAACTCAAATCCATGCATTTAGTTGGCCACCCTGTATTAAATGATCAAACCCTATTACCTCTTGCCCCTCTTTCAAGTTAAGTTTTAGTTACAACCAATGAACTGAAATCGTAAATTCAAAATTATTTTTCATCAGCTGTTAAATGTACCTCTACAAAAACTTTTCGTGAATATAATTATTTCTTCGTGACAGGAAATGTTATACTTTCCTGTGGAAACACTCTACATATCATTTTGTACTTTATGTGTAGGTGATATTTTGTGTAAGTCGCACGTCATTGTATCTTTGTACGCGATATTCAGTTGTCACCTCAAGATGACCTAAGAAGCCGAATAGCGGTTTGTGAACAAATAAATATAATTTTGCAGAACAACGGGAACTATTTAACATTACTCATATTTTGTTCACTGTGTATACGCAAATACCGTAAGCATACTGCAACACCTTAAACGCTCTTCATTTCCCGGGTGCACACTAAACAACGCGCTTCGAAACGCTTCCTGTAATAATGATGATAGACACTAAAGAAAAGACAGGAAAGCTCACCCTTTCGTCTATGGCACCATTTCAGTACTACCGATGTATACAGGAGACATACACAGAGCCGAGACAAGTTGACGCGACTCCCCGCCGCGAGCAGCGACACGTTTTCCGTATGCGAGCAGAAGCTGCGTAGTGGCGGCTGGGCGGGTACTGTGAATGAAGTCAGCGGGGTCAAGGCCGAGTGAGTCAGGCCTGCACGCCCAACGCCTCTGCCGCACTCTCTCCTCGTCCGTTAATGGTCAATGTGAAAGGCACTGTCACAGGTCGTTTGATCTAGGGTTTTCGCTGTTAATCAGAACATACTCTAAATTAATACGAGTTATTAAAAGCATTTATTCGCTTCGTGGTAAAGAATGAAGAATAACTATGAACAGTGCAATATACAATAACTATGTTTCAACTATCTTAGCTACACTACGGGAAATTGAAAGTGTTACACCATGAATCACTGTTCCAATAAAGATCAACCTTTGTGCAGTTATTCAGGACATAATGGATATTACATCTGTATCTGCATACATACTCTACAAGCCACCGCATGGTGTGTGGCAGATGGTAGACAGTACCACTACTAGTTACTTCCTTTTCTGTCCCAATCGAAAATACAGCGCGGGAAAAACGGCCGTCTATGTGCCTACATACAAGCCGTAATCTCTCTAATCTTATCTTCATGGTCCGTACGCAAAATAAACGTTGGCGGCGGTAGAATCGATCGGCAGTCAGCATTAAATACCGGTTCTCTAAATTTTCTTAGTAGAGCTCCTCGCCTTCCCTCTAGTGATCCGCATTTGAGTTCACGAAGCGCCTTCGTAATACTTGCGTGTTGTTCGAAAGTACCGGTAACAAATCTAGCAGGCTGCCTATGAATTGCTTCGACGTCTTCCTTTAATCCAACCTGGAGTGAATCCCAAACGCTCGAACAGTACTCAACAATGGGTCACACTAGTGTGAATCATTCTTTCCTAAAATTCTCCCAATAAACCGAAGTCGATCATTCGCCTTTTCTACCACAATCTTCACATGGTCATTCTATTTAATACTGCTTTGCAACGTTACTCCTAGATATTTACTCAATGTGACTTTGTCAAGCAGAGCACTACTAACACTGTATTCGAAAATTATGGGTTTGTTTCTCCAACTCATTTACATTAACTTAATTTTTTTACGTTTAGGGCTAGCTGTCATTCATCACATCAACTAGAAATGTTGTCTAAGTCATTTTGTATTCTCCTACAGTCTCTCAACGACACCTTCCAATACATCACAGCAACATCGGGAAACAGCCGCAGACTGTTGCTTAATCTGTCCACCAGATCATTTATGTACACAGAATAAATTATATTAAATGATTAAAATTTCATTCCATGCGGGACTGATATCCATGGTCAGCATGAGTATGATCTATGACCTCCAAAGGCACGAATTCACACTTGTAGCTTCCAAATGTTATCGTTAGGAATTTCTTGCTCTCCGTGAAACACATTCTATGTAAGCTGATGAAGATTGTTGGCCAGAGGTTGGTAAGAGAATGTACGTCCTCCCATCGCATTCCAAACATGATATATAGGTGAGAAATCAAGGACGCCAATAACCCTTACGTATTTCAAGGCGTATGTAGAGTAAAATTCAGTGTGGGATTTTGCAATATCCTTTTGGAATATGCCATTTGGTGTCCTCATCACGGAGGGTATGACGTCAGTGTTCACTATTCTCGGCACAAACTGGCAGGAATTCAGCCACCCTTCAACAACTACCAAATACGTCCTGGTGGCACATTCCATAGTTTTCCATACCATGGTTTCAGGACTGTGACGAGTGTGGGTCTTGAGAATAATTGCTTTTTACGACCTTTCACCAGATCATCTACGGACACATTGGTGCTGGTTTGTCCACCACCAACAGAAAGGAGACTCATCAATAAACAGCACAGAATGCCACACAGTGTCCCAATAGGCTCTGGTTCTGCGCATACAATTATATTTTGTCTAAACACTCTAATTTGTAGTGTCAGCGGAAAACAATGCGTGGTAATTTGAGATCTCGTCCCAGATTCGAACAATGTATTGATTTCTCCGGATTTCAGCCCTTATTATCTGCCTATTCATCAGAGCCAGTCGAACAATTCTACAGTCTTTTCGTAGTGTAGTCCTACCGTAAATTCTGCAGCTACTCTTCTTGCCGGACAGTTGTACTGAGTTCATCTCATTATCATTTGATCTGTAGTCTTTACACAACAGAATATTATCTGTGAGGTCAGTGGGTATGATGCTACAAAGTCCCACATGCCAGTCGACTGCTTGTGTACATCTGCGATGAGTGTATGGGGAACAATTAATCGACTGGTTACGTACTTGTACGGGGGCAATTCTGGAAGTAAGGTCCGATCCGGCGCTAAATGGAAACCACAGTTGAAATTCGATGGGGCTTTGTACAAATGAGGTACGCAGTGTCTCTAGTACGCCCGTTGATCACGTCACCTCGCTCTTTTCGATTTTGGGTGAACAGTTATGCCTAGAGAACAGTGTCTCCCACCAAGTATGAGTGCCTGCTGATAGATTTCGCTTATTTTCAAGCATCCCACATAGTGTAACCTGCCATACATTTCCCTCTTCATGACACTTCTCGGCCGCACTCTGCAGAAGCAGTGAAGATGCTCGTGCAGCGTTTCGATGGGAAGTGTTTGATCGCCCACAATACAGCCGTAAATGGCGCCCCTGAGTTTCATCTCTGCTCACATGAACTGCTAGCTATGAATACAACATTTTGGCACATACAGCGAGCTGTAGACCAGCTTAGAGAAGTGTCGGAAAGCATAGTCAGGTGTCTTATATGACGAGGAAAGTTGATACAACGTTAGAACACATTTCTAAGTCGGAGCGGCGACTACATAGAGAAGTACCTGAAAGCTATAGCTAATTGCTGGATATAAAAAAAAGTCTGACTTTACTTTCCGAATAACTCTTGTACAATGAGTATGAGGTGTCCTTGATCGGTTGCTTATGTACACGCACGGTGCGTATACTAGATGTGTACACGTGTGTTGAGTAAACGAGATAAAACTGGTCGGTTGCTTGTGCACATATGCGTAAATAAGGTGGCGCTCTTCAATGTGGCTTTTCATTATTATGTTACAATGGTATTTGTCCTGTTTTTTCAATGGTGTTTGTATTTGACGGCATTCTGTCATGAGGCTATGTATAGATATACATGTTCACTGTAAATATTTTTAGTCTGTCAAACAGATTATAGTCTCTGAGGCAACTGTGCAGTCAAATATAAAGAAATATTTTCAAATATTTTATTTTAGAGCTAGAAATACATATCTTAGCGAACATCTCAATGACGTGGTAGTCAGGTCACCTGATGATGGTCGATGAACATATCTGGTAGAAAAAGATGAAGTATGTATTAAGACCAGCGGAGATGGTAATTTATATATACCATACGACACAGATTTCTCTACTCGCAAACGATATGCTATAATTATCAGAGGAAAGTGAAAAGGCATTCCGTCTTAATGAATTTCACAAATGCGTTAGGACATCACCACAAAGACTACATCTATATGGATACTCTGCAAAACACATTTAAGTACCTGGCAGAAGGCTCATCAAACCACTTTCACAATTCGCTATAATTCCAACCTCGTATAGCGAGCGGAAAGAACGAACACCTATATCTTTACGTACGCTCTCTGATTTACCTTATTTTATCATGGTGATCGTTTCTCCCTATGTAGGTCGGCAAAATATTATATTTCCGCATTCGGAGGAGAAAGTTGGTGATTGGAATTTCGTGAGAAGATTCCTCATAAATAAAAAACGCCTTTGTTTTAATAACGTCACTCTCAAATCCTGTATCATTTCAGTGACACTCTCTCCCCTATTTCGCGATAGCACAAAACGTGTTGCCCTTCTTTGAACTTTTTCGATGTACTCCGTCAGTCCTATCTGGTAAGGATCCCACACTGCGCAGCATTATTCTAAAAGAGGACGAACAAGCGTTTGTACGCAGTTTCTTTAGTAGATCTGTTACATTTCCTATGTGTCCTGTCAATAAAATCCAGTCTTTGGTTTCCCCTCCCCAAAACATTTTCTATGTGTTCCTCCCAATACAAGTTGTTCGTAGTTGTAATTCCTAGGTGTTTAGTTTAATTTATGGCTTTTAGATTAGACTGATTTATCGTGTAACTGAAGTTTAACGAGTTCCTTTTTGCACTCATGTGGATGACCTCACACTTTTCGTTATTTAGGGTCAACTGCCACTTTTCGCACCATTCAGATATCTTTTCTAAATCGTTTTGCAGTTTGTTTTGGTCTTCTGATGACTTTATTAGTCGATAAACGACAGCGTCATCTGCAAACAACCGAAGACGGCTGCTCAAATTGGCTCCCAAATCGTTTATATAGATTAGAAACAGCAAAGGGCCTGTAACACTACCTTGGGGAATGCGAGAAATCAATTCTGCTTTACTCGATGACTTTCCGTCAGTTATTACGAACTGTGACCTCTGTGACAGGAAATCACGAATCCAGCCACATAAGGGAGACGATATTCCACAGGCACACACATTCACTTCAAGCCGCTTGTGTGGTACACTGTCAAAAGCCTTCCGGAAATCCTGAAATACGGAATCAATTTGCAGTCCCTTGTTGATGACTCTCAACATTTCGTGCGAGTAAGAGCTAGTTGTGTTTCACAAGAACAATGTTTTCTAAATCCGTATTGACTGTGCGTCAATAGATCGTTTTCTTCGAGGTAATACTGTGTGGTCGAACACAATATATATTCCAAAATCCTGCAGCATATCAGCGGTAATGATATGGGCCTGTAATTGTAGTGGATTACTCCTACTATCTTTCTTGAATATTTGTGTGACGTGTGTAACTTCCCAGAGTTTGGGTACGGATCTTTCGTCGCGCGAACGGTTGTATATAGATGTGACTGTTAAGTATGGAGCTATTACATCAGCATACTCTGCAAGGAACCTAATGATATACAGTCTGGACCGGAATACTTGCTTTTGTTAAGTGATTTAAGTTGCTTCACTACTCCGAGGATATCTACTTCTACGTTACTCACGTTGGCAGCTGTTCGTGATTCGAATTCTGGAATATTTGCTTCATATTCTTTTGTGAAGGCATTCCGGAAGGCTGTGTTTAGTAACTCTGTTTTGGCAGCGCTGTCTTCGGTAATATCTCCATTGCTATCGCGCAGAGAAGGCATTGATTGTGTCTTGCCGCTAGCATACGTCACATACAACTTGAACCTCTTCGGATTTTCTGGCAGGTTTGGAGACAAAGTTTCAAATGGCTCTGAGCACTATAGGACTTAACATCTATGGTCATCATTCCCCTAGAACTTAGAACTGCTTAAACCTAACTAACCTAAGAACATCACACAACACCCAGCCATCACGAGGCAGAGAAAATCCCTGACACCGCCGGTAATTGAAACCGTGAACCCGGGCGTGGGAAGCGAGAACGCTACCGCATCACCACGAGATGCGGGCAGACAAAGTTTCGTTGTGAACATTGTTATAAGCATATCGCATTGAAGTCCGCGCTAAATTTCGAGCTTCTGTAAAAAATGCCAATCTTGGAGATATTGCGTCTGTTTAAATCTGGCATGTTTCCCATGGCTTCTATAACAGTGTTCTGACCAGTTTTGTGTACCAAGGAGGTAAGTTTGGTAACTTATTTGGTATAAATCTGTCAATTTCTACCGATACTATATTTTCTTTAAATTCAAGTCACATCTGGTCTGCACTTACATTGTCAATTTGGAAGGAGTGGAGATAGTCCCTCACGAAGGCATCCAGTGAATTTTTGTATGCTTTTTTGAATAGGTATTTTTTTACGTTTGGAGGATTTGGCGCTACAATATTTAATCTCGCTACGACAACCCTGCATTCACTAATCCCTGTATCCGTATTGATGCTCTTTATTAACACAGGATTATTTCTTGCTAAGAGGTTCAGTGTGTTTTCACAACCGTTTACTATTCGCGTGGACTCATGAACTAACTGCTCGAAATAACTTTCAGAGAATGCGTTTAGCACAATTTCGGATGATGTTTTATGCGTATCTCCGCAATTAAACATGTATTTTCGTCAACACATCCAGGGTAAATGAACGCTGTGGCGCATAGCGTCCACTACAGTGGACAGCTGTTAATGGTCGCTTCTTTGGCATTTTCAATCAGTCCTGAGGCTGCAAATGCTCGCAGTTCACTGCAGTGGGCACTCCCTATTGGTGTTGCGTCCTGCATGCATTTGCAGCCTCATGACTGATTTAAAACACCAGAGAATTGACCATTACATTATAAGTTGTCCACTGCAGTGAAATTCATGCTCAACAGGGCTAAAGTACCACCAGCTACAATTGTATGAGTCGGGTACGTGTTTAATATTAAAGTCAAGTTTTCTTTGAACCTTTCAGCAATTGTATCATCTGCATTGGGAGGTCGATAAAAGGCTCCAATTATTATTTTATTCCGGTTACTTCAGCCCATACTAACTCACAGGAGCTATCTACTTCAATTTTGGGACAAGATTAACTACTTCTATAAGCGACAAACACGCCACCGCCAACTGTGCTTAGCTTATCATTTCGGAACACCGTTAGGTTCTTCCCAAAAATTTCCGCTGAGCTTGTCTCCGCCTTCAGCCAGCTTTCAGTGCCTATAACGAATTGAGCATCATTGCTTTCTATTAGCGCTTGGAGCTCTGGTACTTTCCTAACACAGCTACGACAATTTATAACTGTTATATCGTTCTTCCTGTGTTCGGCCTGTCCCCTTCGTGACTGAAGCCCTTTTTCTGTTTTCCCGAGACTCTCTGATCTATAAAACCGCCCAGTCTACGCCACACAGCCCCTGCTACCAGTGCAGACGCCTCCTGCGTGTAGTGGACTTCTATTCAGCGGAATCTAAAACCCAACCACCCCATGGCGCAATGAGAGGAATCTGGAGCCTACACGGTATCAGAAGCATGGAAGCCTCTGATTCAGACCCTCCACTCGGCTCTGTACCAGATGTCCGTAATCAGTCCTGTCGACTAAGCTGCAAATGATGAGCTCTGCTTTCATCTCGCAAGTAAGACTGGCAGCCTTTACCACTTCTGTTAGCCATTCAAAACCAGAGGAAATCTCTTCCGATCCAAAGGGATACACATAATTGATACCGACGTGAGGCACCAACTGGAGTTGGCTGCACCCAGTACTCTTCATGGCATCCGGAAGGACCCAGTCCACATCTGGAATGACTCCACCCGGTATGCACACGGAGTGCGCATTGGCTTTCTTCCCCTTCTTGGCAGTCATGTCCCTAAGAGGCCCCACAACGCACCTTAACGTTGGAGCTCCCAACTATCAGTAATCCCACCTTCTTTTATTGTCCGGATCTTGCAGGCTGAGAGGTTTCCTCTGAAACAGGGCAGATGATGGCATCTGGCTGAGTGACAGTGTCAGACACAGACAGCACCTGGAACCTATTTGTTAGACTAACCAGGGAGGCCTTACATGCTGCTCCCTGGGAAGACTTTCGACACCTGCTACACCCTGGAGCGACCTCCCACTCGACCACAGATGAGGGCTCAACCTGAGTGCGATCTGGGCTGGCCACCGGTGAGGACCGTTCGGAGGACTCTGACGTGCTGGACGTGCGTTGGATCCTTACAGCCAGCCCACAACTGTGGTGCCCATCCACTGCAGCCTCAAGCTGTGTAACCGAAGCCATCACAGCCTGGAGCTGAGAGCGAAGTGTCACCAACTCGGCTCGCATCCGCACACAACAGTGACAGTTCCTATCCATACTAAAGACCGTGGAAAACCATACTACGAAGATAACGGACTGTCAGCACATGTTGTGGAACTGTACTGTAGACACTGACGAAAATGCAGGAACTGTGTCTAATAAATTAGATTAATAAGCAGAGATTCGAAAGCGTAACTACCGACGCACTCAGGTGAAACTAAATAAATAGCCCCTGACTAGGAACTAGTAATATGTTACAAAATCGATTTATTTTTCGGTGCAAGCGAAAACTATGGCTATTAGATGTTAAATTAACACCCAGAAACTCAAAAAACTAAACTATCAAAGCATACAGATAAAAATATACAATTCACTCCTGATTAGGCACTCGTAAAAGTCACAAAATTGGTTACTTCCCTGTTGCTACGTCTATCTCGGACGGCTGCGTCTGTCTCGGATGGCTGCGGCTGCCTGACAAATTACGTATAATGGACGAAACGAAGAATCTTCACGGATGTGTGACTCGCTCGAAGAATGTTTGGCTAAAAGAATCCAGTACATTACACAGGACGGTGAATTAAGAAAGCTAAAGGAAAACTGGATGTACTTGCGGAAGCGTAATTGACCTACCAATGTTCCCAATTAGCATAATCTGTTTTTAGATACCGTTAGAATCACTTTCATATTGCTCTCTAACGACGTCTACACGAAAGTTTCATCGTTGGACGAACGTAAGAATCTTCAGGTAGGATTGCATAGAATTTTTTTTTGGCCTAATGTATGTACACTCTCATTACATGTCAAAAACATAACATGTAAAAAACATAACAAATACAGACGTTCGGTGGCAGAACTTTGCTATTTCTTGTAGGTGTAATTCGTACAACAGCTTGACACACCTACTACATATGAGTTTCCTTGCAAGGAATTATGTCCTACAAAAAGTTCGAGTTATCCGTTCCTGATATTTTTATTGCTTTAGCTGCTGGACACACATGTATTCAGCAATCGTCCCTGCTCAGCATTTATATCACTGTTGCTACACCAGCCTTTTGGTCTCTTAATTCACCCTTTTCACTAAGAGACTCGAAGCTTTTGGAGTTGTTTGTTGCCTAGATGCCATGGATATTATGCTATTGAATCATTCATCTGAGAATCTGTTCCGAAATATCTTTATAAAAACCTGTATTATATCATTTTACATAAATTCCTTCATCATTGGCATTATTAATTGCTTGCTTCATCCCATTAACTACTGACACGTTGAATTCATCTTGAGTTGTTACTGCATGATCAGTAACTTCATGCGCGTGCGAACAAAATGTTATATGACGTATTCTACAGCTTCGATGATTGACTTAGATGGTCGATACAATAACAGGATGCTGTAGTTGGATAAAACTGACGTCAGTATTTTTTATACGCTGCTTAAATCGTCATACGCTTCATTTGACTGATATATCAATTATATGTATCAAATGTCAATGAAGATGCCCGTAGGCTCTGTGTTATATGTGATGGCAAACTGGTAAACTGGTCATTTTCCAAGGGTAAACCCTTGTTTGACAGTTTGAAGTTCGGGTGCTGTGGGGCGTTCAAGTTTGAGAATGTTGACGTCAAAACGTCTTCGGATTGGGTTTGGTATCATGATTAGTTGTGCACTATATTAAGAATCAGCATAAGGTACACTGATGAGCCATAAAAATATGATCACTGTCCGTCGCACGTTTGAAGGCCTCCTGGTGGCGTTGCGGGAACGCGACGCAGTAAGGAAAGACCGTAAGCGGAAGAGAGACGCGTGGGCAGTTACTATAGCGAAGGTACGGGCCGCAAATTCGAAATCCAATGATACAAGCGGGTTTGACAAGGGGCACGTTGTTGTGACGCTGCTGCTGGAAAGGAGAATCTCTGAAACGGCGAAGCTTGTCGCCTGTTGGCGTACCACTGTCGTGAGCACCTATGGAAAGTGGTTGAAGGCTGTTGAAATAACGAGTAGGCCGTACGGTATTGGATGACCACCTCTCATCACAAGAGGTAGAGGTCGCAGGATCTCCCACTATGTAGGCAGCGATCTATGGCAAATCTGTTGAGAGAGTACAATGATGGGGCAGGAACAAGGCTTTCGGAGCACACCGTTCAAAGGGCAATGTTGAACACGGATCTCCACATCACACGAGCCCTATGTGTCCCTGCGTTGACCCAACGACATCATCAGTTATTATCGCAGTGGCACAGCGTCACTGAGTTTTCACCGGGCATCAATAAAAACGAGTCGCCTGTCGAATGAATCGTATTTCTTGTTACGCCAGGTCGATACTTGCGCCCTTACACGTCATCCAGGCAAACGGCTGCGCACCAAGGATGCAGGCTGGTGAGGGCAGACTTACGCTGTGGGGTGCATTGAGTAGGGCTTCCGTGGGATATGTGGTGTCATTCGAAGGCACCATGATAGCAGTGAACTCTTTGAATATCACTGCGGCCACCTGCAACACTTCATGCTTGAAGTCTCCCCCTACGATAATCTCTTCTAGCAGGACAATTGTCCGTATTGCAAGGTCAGGATCGTGCTACAGTGAAAACTCACATTTATGTCTTGGCCAGCAAATGTACCTGATCTGTACCCACTGGAACACATATCGGGCGCCAGCCGCGTACCCGTAAACCACCATCCCGCAGTTTGCGATAACTGCTTGCCCTCGGCGTAGACGTCTAGTGTCACATACTTCTGGAATCCTGTCAAGGACTTATATAATCCATGTCAAGCAGAATCTCTGTTATACTGTGTTTTAACAACACGCTACCAAACAGGTGGTCATAATGTTTAGATTCATCTGTGTAGATGTACGGGTTTTACCTACGGAGCTCTTCATATGTTGGATAGGACGGTAAAACGACCATAACGTCGAGTCACGGAACGTCACGGTGTGGTTGATGCGGGGAGTCAAGTAGATGCCAAACATTAGCATCGCTTAAAAATCGTGTCAACTTTCCTAGTCACTGTTCCCACACAGATCGATGTTGACTGCAATCGGATGTAAAGACCTTTTTTTTTTTTTTTTTTTTTTTTAAAAAAAATCTTTATTTCTTACAAAATATTTTATACAATAAAACCCACCACCTTATTAATTAGTGGGTCATGATATAATACATTACTTAGGTACAGCTTATACATTTCTAATTCTAATCTACAGACAGTGTGTTAGTTGAATGGGCAGACCTACTAATTAACAAATCTGCTACTCCTAATATTACTACTTACACTAGTCTCTACTGCCTGCAGCGTTACAAACATGCCAGTAAATATACAATCCTACTTGTGTGCCTTGCTCACCGAGCTAACCCCGGTGAACGCGCCCTGGCACAGGGCAGGCCAATACTTTTATTCGCTGCAGGTTTCTATTTTAACTCCTATTCTAATTTCCTAACCTAATGAACTATTCTAAGTCAGAATCGGTGCGTTGCCAAATCCGGTATGGTCGCCCCTCTCCCCCTATCCTGCACGTGGCGGATTCCAACTTTACCAGTCGACCAGTCCACGCACAGGCGGTACGGGATTGGGGTATTGACCTAGTATGTTAATTTTTTAAGTCTTAAAGCTCTCTCAGATATTGAGTTAGGACCTTTCGTGATACCTCATTTGCCAACTGATTTAGCAGTCGAAAGGTCTCGTCTTGTCTTAATAACATATAAGTGTCATAGTTGGGTAGTTGCTGTCTAAGTGTAGTTGCTACATCATCGAAAAGGGGGCACTCGTAGACCACATGGTCGGGAGTTCCCTCCGATGCACCACAGTCACACGTAGGCGTTGCCCTCTTCCCAAACCGACATAGATACGTCGGGTAAGGCCCATGTCCAGTGAGAAAGTGGAACAAACCCCTAGTTGGTTCAAAATAACCCATGCTCATTCTTTCCCTCACATTCGGCAGGAAGCTGAAAGTTCTTCTGCCGGATTCCTCTGCCTCCCAAACTTCTTGCCATAGCTCTTCACCCCTCTTCCGTATCTCGCCCTTATCCCTAACCCTAACTCCCAAGATGTCTTCTACTTTTTCTATGTCCCCTTTCTTTGCCCAATACCAAGCACCCTGTTCCCTGATTTTGATATCCAGAGGACAAAGCCCCATTATTACTAATAGGGCCCCTCCCGGAGATGTTCTGTATGCCCCCACAGATCTTAATATCATGTTCCTTTGAACCCTTCTCACCGACATGGCGGGCACAACCCTCGTGAGCCTGTGTGCCCAGACTCCCGCGCCGTAACCCACTATTGATGTTAGTATGCTATTATGATACAATTTGATAAGGTGAGGGGGGAGATGAAATCTTTTATGACCTATGGTGATGAGGTTATTGAGAATTTGCAGAGCTCTTTGTGTCACGGTTTCAATGTGCTTTCCGAAGTTCCACCTTTCATCGATGATGATCCCTAAGTAACGTCCCTCTCGTCGTCGGAGTACTGGTGTGCCCTCAATTCTTACAGTCGGGTTTCTTATTAACTGTCCCTTTAGTAATACACTCCTGGAAATTGAAATAAGAACACCGTGAATTCATTGACCCATGAAGGGGAAACTTTATTGACACATTCCTGGGGTCAGATACATCACATGATCACACTGACAGAACCACAGGCACATAGACACAGGCAACAGAGCGTGCACAATGTCGGCACTAGTACAGTGTATATCCACCTTTCCCAGCAATGCAGGCTGCCATTCTCCCATGGAGACGATCGTAGAGATGCTGGATGTAGTCCTGTGGAACAGCTTGCCATGCCATTTCCACCTGGCGCCTCAGTTGGACCAGCGTTCGTGCTGGACGTGCAGACCGCGTGAGACGACGCTTCATCCAGTCCCAAACATGCTCAATGGGGGACAGATCCGGAGATCTTCCTGGCCAGGGTAGTTGACTTACACCTTCTAGAGCACATTGGGTGGCACGGGATACATGCGGACGTGCATTGTCCTGTTGGAACAGCAAGTTCCCTTGCCGGCCTAGGAATGGTAGAACGATGGGTTCGATGACGGTTTGGATGTACCGTGCACTATTCAGTGTCCCCTCGACGATCACCAGAGGTGTACGGCCAGTGTAGGAGATCGCTCCCCACACCATGATTCCGGTGTTGGCCCTGTGTGCCTCGGTCGTATGCAGTCCTGATTGTGGCGCTCACCTGCACGGCGCCAAACACGCATACGACCATCATTGGCAACAGGGCAGAAGCGACTCTCATCGCTGAAGACGACACGTCTCCATTCGTCCCTCCATTCACGCCTGTCGCGACACCACTGGAGGCGGGCTGCACGATGTTGGGGCGTGAGCGGAAGACGGCCTAACGGTGTGCGGGACCGTAGCCCAGCTTCATGGAGACGGTTGCGAATGGTCCTCGCCGATACCCCAGGAGCAACAGTGTCCCTAATTTGCTGGGAAGTGGCGGTGCGGTCCCCTACGGCACTGCGTAGGATCCTACGGTCTTGGCGTGCATCCGTGCGTCGCTGCGGTCCGGTCCCAGGTCGACGGGCACGTGCACCTTCCGCCGACCACTGGCGACAACATCGATGTACTGTGGAGACCTCACGCCCCACGTGTTGAGCAATTCGGCGGTACGTCCACCCGGCCTCCCGCATGCCCACTATACGCCCTCGCTCAAAGTCCGTCAACTGCACATACGGTTCACGTCCACGCTGTCGCGGCATGCTACCAGTGTTAAAGACTGCGATGGAGCTCCGTATGCCACGGCAAACTGGCTGACACTGACGGCGGCGGTGCACAAATGCTGCGCAGCTAGCGCCATTCGACGGCCAACACCGCGGTTCCTGGTGTGTCCGCTGTGCCGTGCGTGTGATCATTGCTTGTACAGCCCTCTCGCAGTGCGCGGAGCAAGTATGGTGGGTCTGACACACCGGTGTCAATGTGTTCTTTTTTCCATTTCCAGGAGTGTAGATAGGTTGATTTGGTCGGTGAGATGGTCATCTTGGTATTACGGCACCATGATAGTAGTTGCGTCATGGCTCTATGTATTTTTGGTTCAATATCCTCGCGACTTCGGCCGCCAACCAGTAGAAGGAGGTCATCAGCGTAGGCTATCACCTCTAGCACATCTTCATTTTGTTGCAATGCATTTAAGAGTGGCTCCATGTGGATATCCCAAAATAGGGGACCTAAGACGGAACCCTGGGGACATCCCTTTGTTATGGGTTTTCCAATCCTCCCGCTAGGGGATGATAGCCAGACCTCCCGATCTACACAATAGCTCCTAAGGCAACCGTATAGCGGCCCTGGGCACTCTTTCTCCCGCAAGCAGGAGAAGAGCGAAGGCCACCACAGGTTGTCAAAGGCGCCACTAACGTCCACCATGATGCCGACGATGTACTTGCACGGGGCCGAACCACAGACCTCGGCCGCCAGGGCGATCGCATCAGATGCGGAACGCCCAGGCCTGAAGCCAAACTGTCTGTCGCTCATCCCGTGCAGCACTCGGTGGGCAGTCAGCCTATCAGCAAGCAGCTTTTCAAGGATTTTCCCGAGCACATCCAGAAGGCAGATGGGTCTGTAAGACTTTGCCTCAGCTGGATCTTTATCGGGGCCTTTCTTAATGATTACAACGTTTGCTGCCTTCCAGATCCTCGGGAATTTGCCTTGCCGAAGGCACTCGTTGTACAATGTAAAGACCTTGAATCATTTGGATATCTTGACGCCGAAAGGGGTTAGCCGAGCGGTCTAAGGCGCTGCAGTCATGGACTGTGCGGTTGGTCCCGGCGGAGGTTCGAGTCCTCCCTGGGACATGGGTGTGTGTTTTTGGCCGTAGGATGATTTAGGTTAAGTTGTGTGTAAGCTTAGGGACTGTTGACCTTAGCAGTTAAGTCCCATAAGATTTCACACACATCTGAACATTTTTTGATGTCTTGACAAATGTAAATACCAAAAAAGAAGGCTTATAATTTCTAACTGCTGAAGCTGAAGTACCCAGAGATCATTATGAGACAGCTTCTCGTATAAAAGTTATAATTACCTTACGAAAGATCGAAACGGGAGTAAGTTACCACCGTTTGCAAACACACATAGCATGCCGTCCTGCAGCTGGAACTGTCGATGTAAACAGAAGCAGGGAGGGAGGGGAGGTTAGAGTTTAACGACCTGTCAACTATGACGCCGTCTAAGGCAGAGAAAAATTTCAGATTGGGGAAGTGTGTGGAAGATATTTGGACGTGTCAGTTTCAAAGAAATCATCCGGCCAGCTATCGAAACCGATGTAAACCTATCTCATCAAATGACAAGCTGTAGTCGCATTAAGTTGTCATAGAATTTAAATCTTATCATGAGTTCAGCTCACAACAGGACACATCACTATATAAAGGCACTGGTATAATAAGTTCGATGGGTGCAAGTAAAACCTGCTACACCGCCTTTAGGAGCAACTTTCAGCGAGTGTCATCCCTATGAGACTTCAGCCAAAAACATGGACTCATTTCCGGATGCAGTTAAACACAACTGAGTGGGAAAATGCCACAAACTGGTGCGCTGTGTTCCGCTCGAAAGGAAAACGAAGCGAAAGCGCATGGCAGTGTAAAAATTGTGGTGTTGCTCTACATTTAGAAGACATTTTTGTATCTTCAAAGATGACGTCGATATTGATCCGATGACGGCATATGTCAACTGGGGGTAGTATATGTAGTGATAATTGTTTCAAAGTAGTCTGCCAACAGATAGCGTTGTAGTATAGCTACCAGAGCGCCATATGTGTCTATCCTTCAATAGGGAATGCTCACAGCCAGAAGGCTCAGTGTGGTGCAAACGTGTGAAGCAAGCAGCAGCCATGTCACGGAGACGCACTCGAGCTTCCTACAGCCAACTGACGAGCTTGAAAGGGCTCAAATTGTGGCCTTCCGGGTGGCGGGATGATTCTTTCGCAAAACTGCCACACAGGTTGGACGTGCTGCGACACTTGTGCAACGATGCTGGTATCAGTGGTCTCGTGAACGTTCTCACAGCCATAGACGAGGTTCTGGACGTCTACGCAACACAGACGCCCGCCAGGATGGTTGTATTTTAAGGGCAGCAGTGGCAGATCGTATAGGTAGCACAGCACAGGTAAGAGGGCTTGTGAGCCTAAGCTTGTCAACACGAACCGGTTATGAGCAGTGGGACTACGGGTACGCACATCTCTAGCCAATCTTCCATTCATAACATAGCATCGACGTGCACAACTCGAAAGGTGTTTTCAGAGAATCACTTAGAAGATGGAATGGCGTGCGGTGGCCTTCAGCGATGAAAGCAGACTATGCCTGCATGCAAATGATGGGTTTTTACGCATACGACGAAGATCTGCTGAGCGCTGTTTCGTAGAGTACACTCGTCCGAGATACCTTGGCCGCTCGCCTGGCCTTATGGTCTGGGCTGCGGTAAGGCACAGCTGTCGTTCACCTTAGGTATTTCTGGAGGAGATGCTAACTAGCACTCTGTACGTGTAGAATGTTTTCAGACCCGTTCTTTCTCTGTTATTGCGACAGGAAGGTGAGTTCTTGTTCGAGTAGGATAATGCTTCTCCACTCGTACCCGTGAAACGAAACGTGCTCTCCAATACGTGCAGCGACTTCCCTGGCCAGCACGATCTCAGGATTGGTCTCCAATAGAGCGTGTGTGGGATGGGATGAGACGAGAAGTGACACGTACGACTCGTCAACCAACAACTCTTATAGAACTACGTGAACAGGTCGAGCATGAGTGGAATAATGTATCCCAGGACGGTTTTCGCCATCTGAACGATTGACTGGATCCCAGTGTCAGCTCCAGCATTTCCACCCGTGGTGGCTACAATACGTACTTATACGGGCTTTTTAGCATGGGTCGATACCTGGTATCTCAAAATCACTTGTGCTGTTGATGTGTAAATGTAATCATTTCATGTACTCCATATGCACTATTGTAACAATACGTCTTGAGTGAATTTGAAACCTGTTAAAGGGTGATTAAATGGTTTTCCGGTAGTGTACGACGTCATTTGGTTAAGGATGGCCGGTAGGGTTTTTGAACCTCCTTACACACGAACGCATTTCAGTATGTTAGCCACTGCACTGCCTCGTTGAGTGGATGCGAATAGAGCCAAGTAAGGAAAGAACGATTTCTCTTGAATCAATCACAAGGAACATAAACTCTGCCGACTGAGCAACGCCTTTGGTAGCAAAGCACTCCAAGTTTATAGAATTAGCTGCAGAACATGGCAGTGTACCAATTAAAGCAATGATCTCGAATTAGGAACGAGCATGGTTCGAATATCCGTCCAACAACCTTAGTTTAAGTTTACCGTGGTTTCCATAATCGCTTCAGAAGTATTCTGGGATGCAGCGACTCCTTCTTCGTCTGTATCTCTAACGTCCTCTTCCTTAACGAGACACTTCACTCCAACCTTACTTTGGTTCGAATCTGTCATCCAGACTGATGACTGTCCACTTAGACCGAGCGACGTCGTGCAGTGGTTAAGAAACTTTAATTTTATTTTATTGGACAGAGTTGCAAATCGTGACCTCGACTCACATTTTCCATGGATTCACAAAATGTTTTGAACGTAACTTTTTTTTTATATAAATTCGTCGATATGATCATTTTTATGGCATGTGCACAATACCAAAAATCTCAAATTTTGATTCAGGACTGATCCAAATTAAGATTACTATCTATTATCTTCATTTGGGTAATTATAATCCATTGATGTGAGTAATTTACCTAAAAACTATGCTTATTACAAATACCAATAATATAAAACTTCGTTATCATTGTTCATATATAAACGTACACCTGACTACTAACTTCCTGACAGAGTAGGTCAAAAAGACATTGAAATAACTATTATATCCCTAGAGCCAATGTTGGAAATATGTTAGCAGCTTTTGGTCTCAGAGTTATTAGGAATCTTAACAAAAACATTGTTACTGAACTAGAGTACCATATTTTGGTAAACTAGACGGTGTAATTCAACAGAGATTATTGTTGTATCTAAAAGACCGCATTAGAACAATCTTCATTTACTATTCATTTGTTCAGAAATGTAAATCTCTAATTGTAATTTCTGAAAATCCAGCGAATAATTACGCAAGTTTATGGAATGTATAAGATCTATGTACACCGATAAGAGGAAGTGTACCACAGGCGAGTTAGCACAAACTACAAAAGATAAAATGTGCCGAGTTTTATTTAAATTTCACATCCGGGAGATCAATCTGTAATTTAGTGACTGTTTTCAGTGTTTAACTGGACAGTGAATATATACTTATTATTATGGATTGTATAAAAATTAGTATGGGCAGAGGTCATTGTTGGCAACAGGAATAAAATAATAATTGGATCCTTTTAACGACCTTCCAGTTCAGATGATACAGTTGCTGAAAGGCTCAAAGAAAACTTGAGTTTGATTTCAAACACGTACCCAACTCATACGATAATAGTTGGTGGTGACTTTAATTTACCCTCGATATGTTGGCGAAAATACATGTTTAATTCCCGAGGTACGCATAAAATATCATCCGAAATTGTGCTAAACGCATTCTCTGAAAATTATTTCGAGCAGTTAGTTCATGAGCCCACGCGAATAGTAAACGGTTGTGAAAACACTCTTGACCTCTTAGCAACAAATAATCCTGAGCTATTAGCTCATATAGGAATTAGTGAACACAGGGTAGTCGTAGCGAGATTGAATACTGTAATCCCCAAATCCTCTAAAAGTAAGCGAAAAATATACCTATTCAAAAAAGCAGTTAAAAATTCACTTAACGCCTTCCTGAGAGACAATCTTCACTCATTCCAAATTAATAATATAAGTGTAGACCAGATTTGGCTTGAATTCAAAGATATAGTATAGGCAGCAATTGAGAGGTTTATACCAAATAAATTAACAAACGACGGAGATGATCCTCCTTGGCACACAAAACGTGTTACAACACTGTTGCAGAAACAATGAAACAAACATGCCAAATTTAAACAGACGCAAAATCCCCAAGATTCCACACCGAAACTTTGTCTCGAAACCTGGCAGAAAATCCCAAGAGATTCTGGTCGTATGTGAAATATGTTAGCGGCAAGAAACAATCAATGCCCTCTCTGCGCGATAACAATGGAGATACTATCGAAGACATTGCCGCCAAAGCAGATTTACTAAACACAGGCTTCCGAAATGCCTTCACAAAAGCAGACGAAGTAAATGTTCCAGAATTCGAATCGAGAGCAGCTGCCAACATAAGTAACGTAGAAGTAAATAACCTCGGCGTAGTGAAGCAACTCAAATCACTTAATAAAAGCAGACTGGTCCAGACTGTATACCAATTAGGTTCCTTTCGGAGTATGCTGATGCATTAGCTCCATACTTAACAATCATATACAACCGTTCGCTCGACGAAAGATCGGTACCCAAAGTTTTAGAACGTATATTGTGTTCTAACATTATGAATTACCTCGAAGGAAACGGTCTATTGACACACAGTCAACATGGATTTAGAGAACATCGACGCGCGGGATTAGCCGAGCGGTCTTGGCGCTGCAGTCGTGGACTGTGCGGTTGGTCCCTGCGGAGGTTCGAGTCCTCCCTCGGGCATGGGTGTGTTTATTTGTCCTTAGGATAATTTAGGTTAAGTAGTGTGTAAGCTTAGGGACTGATGACCTTTGGAGTTAGGTTCCATAAGATTGAACACACATTTTTTTTTTTTTTTTTTTTTTTTTTTTTTTTTTTTTTTTTTAGAAAACATCGTTCCTGTGAAACACAGCTTGCTCTTTATTCACATGAAGTGCTGAGTGCTATTGACAAGGGATTTCAGATGGATTCCGTATTCCTGGATTTCCGGAAGGCTTTTGACACTGTACCATACAAACGGCTCGTAGTAAAATTGCATGCTTATGGAATATCGTCTCAGTTATGTGACTGGATTTGCGATTCCCTGTCAGAGAGGTCACAGTTCGTAGTAACTGATGGTAAGTAATGGAGTTATACAGAAGTTGTTTGCAGATAATGCTGCCGTTCATCGACTAATAAAGCCATCAGAAGATCAAAACAAACTGCAAAACGATTTAGAAAAAAATATCTGAATGGTGCGAAAAGTGGCAGTTGACCCTAAATAACTAAAAGTGTGAGGTCATCCACATGAGTGCCAAAAGGAACTCGTTAAACTTCGGTTACATGATAAATCAGTCTAATCTAAAAGCCGTTGTGCGGGTCCCCACTGAATTTTGTAGATTGTCACCACTTAACAGATATTGTAATTGAGAATATAAAGCTTTAAATGAACCCTAGCTATCCTTTTGTCTATATGGAATAATTTATCCCAGGCTAAAATAAGAGTCTTCTATCCTGAACTGTAATCAAGAGAACGGGCCATTGTTATGTCAGTATTTAATCCCTTGAATTAATCAAAACACGTTCACACAGTTACCATATCAAAAATTATATAAAGGAAAGATATGTTGCTTCCCACATGGTAACTCTTACAGTCGAATTATTTTTTTCCCACTACCCTCCACTTACGTAGATGGTGTTATTCCAATGATTTATAGTCAATCTAGTATAACTGCGAACACATGACTGCAGTGTTATTGTGCTGCCACGAATCTAAAAGTGAATGTGTTTCTGTTTCTTTTTTTTTTTCTTTTTTTGTCTTACTGCTGCCTTTTTATTGGCTGTGATATTGCTGTGTTGTAAGTAAACCGGCGTTATGGACCAGCGTTACAGACCTGTAACTACTTAAATTACAATTTTGTGGCAACTGTTCTATGACCTTTCTTTGATTTCGTTCTATATGTTTTGTGTGCCTTATTTTCGATGAGATAAATTTTTGCCATTTTTGTGTCTTATTGTGTGATTACGTAATGGTGAGTATTCGGGCCTCAACCAGACCAGGTAACAGCTTGATTGCATACAAAAACAGGACAAACTTCATTAAAATGGAATCCTACAAAAATAGGGAAGCTTGGAAGAAACTCAAACAAAGCATTTATGATTTAAAAATGGATTTGCACACAAAGGTAGACAGCACAGGCTGAAAGAAGGGGTGCAGGAAGCATTACTAGAATTTAAAAACAAGGTGGTGGAGTTACTATCAGTGGTTCTTTATGTGCTTTTGAGGAAATCTCAAGGAAATTTTTGTTCTGTATTTGAGCTGCCTGAGGTTGTCGCACAGTATGTGAGGATATAGTCATTGCAAAAAGCAACTGATGGAGCAATATTTGCAAAAAAAAAAAAAATGGGGGTGATTATTTTGTGGAGCATACAAATGTAAACCAAAGAGTATATTATCTGGTAAAGTTTATAACTGACGCTTGGAAGGAAGACATGCCATCACTTGGGGTAAAACTGATATATATTGCACCTTATCGCCTGGCCAATAATTCCTTTGTGAAGTGTATGCATGAATTAAGACACTGATGCAGAATTTATTGTGATAAAATTCACAGCCTGTGGGATAAACTTTGTACAAAATATAGAACATTTACTTAACAGTGATAAGCATAAGACCACTAAGTTTATGCTATATTAGATTATGATAGGTCAGAGACCTCAGAATTTATGCGGGAAGTTATATCTTACGCTCCAAACACAGCCATGAAACTGTAAGGTAAATTAGAACAACTAAGGGAAGTGTGGCTAAAGTGTGTTTTAGCTAGGAAAACAAGACATGACCAAAAAATTTAAAATACAAGAATGAACATTGGGACATTAGCCTTAGTTAAACGTACGAAAAATATAAGGAGATACATTCTTAGATTTCTAAATTCTTTAATATTTATGAGGGACTCTTTGAGGAGACAAATGCTTCAAACTCAAATGTATCGTACCTTGTGTTCCCAAAATCTAAAAAGAAATATGGAGAGAGGGATGTGGTGGCCTTAAAGCCAATATCAAGAGTACAAACAGCAAAGAGAGTAAACGTAGCAACTACACAGACAAATGTAAAAGATAAAAATAAAAGCTGATAACCAAGAAACGAGCAAAATTTTTACGGAGAGCCTAATCAAAAAAATGGTTCAAATGGCTCTAAGTACTATGGGACCTAACATCTGAGGTCATCAATCCCCTAGACTTAGAACTACTTAAACAGAACTAACCTAAGGACATCACACACATCCATGCCCGAGGCAGCATTCGACCCTGTGACCGTAACAGCAGTGAGGTTCCGCACTGAAGCGCCTAGAACCGCTCGGCCGCAGCGGCCGACGCCTAATTAGAGGAGGGCTTTTGATTAAGATAAGTTTAATCTTTTTAAATAAGCACAAATTCTGATAATTGTATTTACATGTCTCCTACCTTAATTTCCCATTTTAAAATGAAATTTGTGAATTAGAGTATGTGTGATATCGAATGAATAAGTTAGTACAAACGTGCACTGCCTGACAGAAAAGGCGATGCACCCAGAAGGTGAGGAGGAAGTGAAATTCAACTTTACAGATCGAAAATGTATGTGGTGTAATGTCAGTGATTACAAAGTGAAGCCAAATTTACAAAGAACTTGGCAGCATGAGCCCACTATCAATATGATTTTGACTTCTTGTGGCCTGGATACACGCACTAACCCAGTTGGGAATAGGAGGAGGAAATGAAATTCGCTTTTATTGAGTGAGAGTGTATGTTCTAGTGACCACAAAATCAAATCAAATTTACAAAGAACTTGTCAATATGAGACCACTTATCAATATGATTCTGACCTCTTCTGGCCTGGACGGATGCACTGATCGAGTTGTGAAGGATGTCATAAACCTGTTATATCCTCTCCTGAGGCGATATGGCCTACATCTGTAGTAACCGGCCTTGATGTCGCCGTTTCTGGCTCTGCGGTGCCCCCTTATTCATATCAATCTAGCTGGCCACAGGAGTACCTCAACATCATGCAGACAGTTCATAGAGACACGTGCCATGTGTAGACGAGTATCGTTTTGACATAGGCATCACGATATTTTCACACGAGAGGTAACACATGGTGAAGCAGGGTGTACATGGCATACCATTGTGCCATCAGAGTACCCTCTGTCACTACCAGCCAAAACCTGAAATCATATTTGATTGCTACTCACATTATGCTGCTAGGAGTAACACCAATGTACCCCTCCAAAACATTGGAAGAAACAGATACTCACCATACTCACTGACAATAGTCATCTAAGATAGTTCAGAACCACGATTCATTTCTGAGACACCATTCATCAGTAGTCCATGCTTCTCGATCATGGTACCACTCCGTTTGTATTATGGAGCTATTTGCTGCCTACATATTCCCTAGTTGGTGACTGCCAGTTTCTGAGCGATTGTATGGTATGGGAAAGACCGTTGCGGGTAGCCCGTTACTTGTTCTAGGATGGCAGGCAAAAATGAGAAGGAATTACAATGTGTTTGTTGCTCAATATAGCGATCCTCCATTGTGATTTTCAGATGTGGCCGACAGGAAAATTGACGATGAGTATGTCTGCCCTCACATTCCCATGCAGTACAACATTGGGCCACTATCACAACCAAATACTCCAGAAACCTGGGTACAGAGTCATTCGAGGAAACAGCAAAATGCAGAACCACAATGAGGCAGGCCTCTTTCTATCAGGTGGTGATAACATTGTCTCAGACGAGTATGCAGCATTTCTGTTACTTCGCAGGTATCATTCAACCTCTGATGCTGTTCACGCCGCTTATGTACCATACTAGGCCTTGCAGCAACACTACACATGAGCCATACTAACCCACTCTGGTGGTTGTTCTACCTGTCACGCAGAACTATAACGCTATTCATTTACAAACTGCCGATCACATGCAACTGTGCCAAGTCACACTATCATCCAGCCATGTTTTCTAGGTGCTTCAGTTTTTTGTCGGGCAGTGTATTTTGAAGTCAGTTTAAAAAATATGTAAAATCAAAGATGTAGGAACTGGTCTAGTGTTAATGTTTATACAGAAATTAGATTCTCTATGTTCGTAATCAAAGTTTATGGATCCGACAGAGTAATATAAATAGGAACACTGAGAGGAATAAAAGTTAATTTGTTAGAAGTGTATGTTGTTTCAGACTGTAATGTTTTATTGAAGGTTGGCGTGTACAATAAATGTCTGCCGTTAGTGGGAAGTTATATATTACGCCGAGGAAGTGGTGGGAATGGATAAACACTGCGAAAGTCGTGAACTATAACAGTCACAAGTTAATACAGCAAATGGATTGGTCAGGAATGACTGGTCACAAGAGAAACGAATAAATGCTTCGTATTTTTTTACCTATCTGCCACTGAAGGCAACTTGTTTTCTATAATCCAATTGAAAAAGAAAAGAATCAAGGGTGTAAAGTTAATTTTATTTGAATACACTTATGGAGGATTCTATTGGGTATTTTGTTAGTATTGAAGTAAAGGACATGGTATGAGAGTGATGTGAAGGAAAGAATGCAGTCTTCTGTAAGATACAAAACACTAGGAATGAGACATGTGTGAATTGGTGTAAAATTCAAGTATAAAAGGAAAAACTTTGAAAAAAAATTAATGTTTCTGGTTTTTGTTCCACAGGTGCTTAGATCACCAAGTGTGAGAATTAATGTCTGCCGTTAGTGGGAAGTTATACAGGGTGTTACAAAAAGGTACGGCCAAACTTTCAGGAAACATTCCTCACACGCAAAGAAAAAAAAAAGTTATGTGGACATGTGTCCGGAAACGCTTACTTTCCATGTTAGAGCTCATTTTATTACTTCTCTTCAAATCATATTAATCATGGAATGGAAACACACAACAACAGAACGTACCAGAGTGACTTCAAACACTTTGTTACAGGAAATGTTCAAAATGTCCTCCGTTAGCGAGGATACATGCATCCACCCTCCGTCGCATGGAATCCCTGATGCGCTGATGCAGCCCTGTAGAATGGTGTATTGTATCACAGCCGTCCACAATACGAGCACGAAGAGTCTCTACATTTGCGTAGACAAGAGCTTTCAAATGCTCCCATAAATGGAAGTCAGGAGGGTTGAGGTCAGAAGAGCGTGGAGGCCATGAAATTGGTCCGCCTCTTCCAATCCATCGGTCACCGAATCTGTTGTTGAGAAGCGTACGAACACTTCGACTGAAATGTGCAGGAGCTCCATCGTGCATGAACCACATGTTGTGTCGTACTTGTAAAGGCACATGTTCTAGCAGCAGAGGTAGAGTATCTCGTATGAAATTATGATAACGTGCTCCATTGAGCGTAGGTGGAAGAACATGGGGCCCAATCAAGACATCACCAACAATGCCTGCCCAAACGTTCACAGAAAATGTGTGTTGATGACGTGATTGCACAATTGCGTGCTGATTCTCGTCAGCCCACACATGTTGATTGTGAAAATTTACAATTTGATCACGTTGGAATGAAGCCTCATTCGTAAAAAGAACATCTGCACTGAAATGAGGATTGACACATTGTTGGATGAACCATTCGCAGAAGTGTTCCCGTGGAGGCCAATCAGCTGCTGAAAGTGCCTGCATACGCTGTACATGCTACGAAAACAACTGGTTCTCCCGTAGCAATCTCCATACTGTGAGGTGGTCAACGTTATCTTGTACAGCAGCAACTTCTCTGACGCTGACATTAGGGTTATCGTCAACTGCACGAAGAATTGCCTCGTCCATTGCAGGTGTCCTCGTCGTTCTAGCTCTTCCCCAATCGCGAGTCATAGGCTGGAATGTTCCGTGCTCCCTAAGACGCCGATCAATTGCTTCGAACGTCATTCTGTCGGGACACCTTCGTTCTGGAAATCTGTCTCGATACAAACGTACCGCGCCACGGCTGTTGCACCGTGCTAATCCATACATAAAATGGGCATCTGCCAACTCCGCATTTGTAAAAATTGCACTGACTGCAAAACCACGTTCGTGATGAACACTAACCAGTTGAGGCTACGTACTGATGTGCTTGATGCTAGTACTGTAGAGCAATAAGACGCGTGTAAACACAAGCACCGAAGTCAATATTACCTTCCTTCAATAGGGGCAACTGGCGGTGAATCGAGGAAGTATAGTACATACCGACGAAACTAAAATGAGCTCTAACATTTAAATTAAGCGTTTCCGGACACATGTCCACAAAACATCTTTTCTTTATTTGTGTGTGAGGAATGTTTCCTGAAAGTTTGACCGTACCTTTTTGTAACACACTGTATATGACGCTCAGGGAGTGGTGGGAATGGATGTACACTACGAAAGTCGTGAACTATAATAGTCACAAGTTAACACAGCGAATGAATAGTTCAGGAATGGCTGGTCAGAAGAGAAACGAATAAATGCTTTATATTTTTTTACCTATCTGTCACTGAAGGCACCTTGTTTTCTTTAATCCAATTGAAAAGGAAAAGAATCAAGGGTGTAAAGTTAATTTTATGTGAATACACTTATGGATGAACTACATCTACATCTACAAATAAATGTTGGCGGCAGTAAAATTGTACTGCAGTCAGCCTCAAATGCTGGTTCTCTAAATTTCCTCAGTAGCGATTTACGAAGAGAACGCCTCCTTTCCTCCAGAGACTCCCACCCGAGTTCCTGAAGCATTTCCGTAACACTCGCGTGATGATCAAACCTACCAGTAACAAATCTAGCAGCCCACCTCTGAATTGCTTCTGTGTTCTCCCTCATTCCGACCTGATAGGGATCCCAAACGCTCGAGCAGTTCTAAAGAATAGGTCGTATTAGTGTTTTATAAGCGGTCTCCTTTACAGATGAACCACATCTTCCGAAAATTCTACCAATGAATTATCCGCCTTCCCCACAACTGCCATTATATGCTTGTCCCGCTTCATATCGCTCTGCAATGTTACGCCCAAATATTTAATCGACGTGACTGTGTCAAGCGTTACACTACTAAAGGAGTATTCAAACACTAAGGGATTCTTTTTCCCATTCATCTGCACTAATTTACATTTATCTGTATTTAGAGTTACCTGCTATTCTTTACACCAATCACAAATCCTGTCCAATTCATCTTGTATCCTTCTCCAGTCACTCAACGACGACCCCTTCCCGTACACCACAGCATCATCAGCAAACAGCCGCACATTGCTATCCACCCTATCCAAAAGATCATTTATGTAGATAGAAAACAACAGCGGACCTACCACACTTCCCTGGGGCACTCCAGATGATACCCTCACCTCCGATGAACCCTCACCATCGAGGACAACGTACTGGGTTCTATTACTTAAGAAGTCTTCGAGCCACCCACATATTTGAGGACCATCCCACATGCTCGTACCTTAGTTAGGAGTCTGCAGTGGGGCACCAAATCAAACGCTTTCCGGAAGTCAAGGAATATGGCATCCTTCATCCATGGTTCGCAAGATATCATGTGAAAAAAGGGCGAGTTGCGTTTCGCAGGAGCGATGCTTTCTAAAGCCGTGCGTGCTGATGCATGGAAAGCAACTTCTCTGTCTCAAGGAAATTCATTATATTCGAACTGAGAATATGTTCGAGAATCCTGCAACAAACCGATGTTAAGGATATTGGTCTGTAATTTTGAGGATCCTTCCTTGTACCCTTCTTATACACAGGCGTCACCTGCGATTTTTTCCAGTCGCTCGGGACTTTACGTTGGGTAAGAGACTCGCGATAAATGCAAGCTAAGTAAGGAGTCAATGCAGTAGAGTACTCTCTGTAAAACCGAATTGGAATCCCATCAGGACCTGGCGATTTATGTATTTTCAACCCATTCAGTTGCTTCGCAACCCCAGGGATGTCTATCACTATGTCCTCCATACCAGAATCTGTACAAGACTCAAACGGCGGTATGTTTGTACGATCTTCCTGCGTGGATGATTTCTAAAACGCTAAATTTAAAATGTCAGCTCTCGTTTTGCTGTCTTCCGTTGCCAGACAAGACTGATCAGCGAGTGACTGGATGGAAGCCTTCGACCCGCTTACCGATTTTGCGTAAGACCAGAATTTCCTTGGGTTTTCAGCAAGATATTTTGCTAAGGTATGACGGTGGTAGTGGTTGTATGCTTCGAGCATCGCTCTTTTTACAACAGCACGAATCTCTTCTAACTTTTGCGTGTCCTCATTCTCCCGATCGTTCTTGCACCCCGAGTGCAACTGTCTTTGCTTCCTGAGCATTCTCCGAATTGCGCTGTTAAACCGCGGTGGGTCTTTTCCGTCCGTAACCCACTTTTTCGGCACATACTTGTCCAATGCGTGATTTACAATGTGTTTAAAATTTGCCAATAATTCTTCCACGTCCACCATACCGGAAGTAAATGAAGTCGATTCATTTACGAAGTGGGATGCTAACAACTGCTTATCTGCTCTTTCTAGTAAGGATACTCTCCTAGCCTTCTTGACCGACTTTTTAACTTTCGTAACCATAGTCGTAATGACAACATGATCACTAATCCCTGTCTCAACACTGACACCGTAGATGAGGTCTGGTCTGCTCTTTACGCGTTGGCTGTTGATTTAGCTGCTCAAGACAGTTTTCGGACAATGTGTTCAAAAGTAATTAACAAGACGGCTTGTCTGTACTACCTGTAATGAATCCATAAACATCCCAGTCTATACTAGGAAGGTTGAAGTCGCTTCCGACTAATATAGCATGATCCTGGGACTTCTGCGATACAGAGTGTAGACTCCCTTTGAATGATTCTAGAACTGTCACGGTGAAACCTGGTGGCCGGTAATAACACCCAACAATTAACTTTATTTCTCCTAGCCCTGTTAAACTTGTCCAGATAACTTCACAATCACACTCCACTTCGACCTCAGTAGACACAATATTTTTGTCAACTGCAATGAAGACACCACCTCCTACGGCGTCTAATCTGTCTTTCTGATACACGTTCCAAGCCTCACTAAATATTTCAGAACTTCCTATGTCAGGGTTCAGCCAGGTCTCAGTCCCGATAATAATTTGCGCGCCACACGCTTCCTGGAGGGCAGTAAATTCAGGAACTTTATTCCGAACACTCTGAAAATTTACTGCTAATATCTTGATAGCTGAAGTGTCTTTACACTGAGAGCGTCGTGATTTCCCTGCCTGCACGTCGACTGGTAAGTGTTCATCAGGACACCTCGCACTACTGCCTAGCCTAAAAAAAACCGATGTGCACGTCACAGGTAATCTGCTACCAGAGTAGCCGCTTCCTGTGTGTAGTGCATCGCTGACCTATCTAGAGGCGGCCTACAATTACCCACCCAATAGCGCAAGTCTAGAAATCTGCAGCCAAGACCGTCACAGAGTCGATGAAGCCTCTGGTTGAGACCCTCCACTCGACTCCAAACCAAAGGACCCCGATCCACTCTGTGAACGATGCTGCAAATATAGAACTCTGCTTGTACCCCGCGTGCGAGGCTAGCGGTCTTCACCAAATCCGCCAGTCACCTGTACGAACTGAGTAACGCCTCAGAACCCAAGCGACAGGCATCATTGGGGCTGACGTGAGCAACTACTTGCAGACGATTGCACCCCGTACGCTCGATCTTGGATTAGGCCCCACGGCTGACAAACCGAGTGCACGTTGGATTTCTTTCCAGCCCTGTACGCTATTTCCCTAAGGGGCTCCATCACCCGTCTAACGTTGGAGCTCCCAATAACCAGCTAGCCTTTTCCCCGTGTGCCTGCTCGGGCCCTGCTGAAGCAATGGCCACCTGCCCACTGACAGGACGAACGGGTGAGGCCAGCCGGCCAGCCTCCACATTGACCCTCTGCCTCAAGCGACGCGAACGCGTTGCTGTCCGCCACTCACCCTGAGGTGAGGGCGGCCCCAACGCGCCGGGTACACTAGAGAAGGTGTCTCGGCGGCTGAGTCAGCGGACGCAGCAAGCGACACCTTGGGTGTCTCAAGCGACGCGCCAGACCCTCCGCCGTCGCTGCACCTCGAGTCAGCAGTCTGAAGGCGGCTGACCGCGGCCAACAGCACGCTCAGCTGCTCGCAAAGCGAGGCCAGTTCGTCCTATGTACATCACGTACACACCCTATCCATCCTACTTCTAATATCTGGACGTATAGAGTTGCGACAAATAAAACAGCAATATGCGACTGTACAGTTGCGTCACCAGCTGAGCTGCGATATATCAACAGTTACATACGAACTAAGCAATCAGTTGAGTATTTTGTTAGTATTGAAGAAAAGGAGTGCGATGTGAAGGAAAGAATGCAGTCTTCTGTAAGATACAAAACACTGGGAATGAGACATGTGTGAATTAGTGTAAAAGTTAAATATAAATTGAAAAACTTTGAAAAACAATTAACTGTTTCTGGTTTTTGTTCCACGGGTGCTTAGATCACAAAGTGTGAGAATTAAAAGAAAAATTTCATATGTATTCACTATAAAAGTAAAGTTCATTACGATGATACACAAAGTCATTAAGTGCATCAAAGTTGGCAACCCAAATCGATACCACAGACATTAGCAAAGACACGGCTTCCTCTCAGCAACAGCAGCACCCTCGCACTAAGGACAATATTGTGTTGAGCTTCCAAGAACTCTAGTCTATTTCGAGACCTCAGCTACACCAGTCAGCATCGTCGTCTAGAACGAACAACTAGTTAAAATTATAGATGAACTTGTAGTGTTGTTAATGTTGAGCGAAGTATCCCAAGAAAACTGTTTGTTAAGTAGTGCATCAAGCAAGGACGTACCCAGGATTTTGTCAATTGGTGGAGGAATAAGGAGAGGTCCGATTTATCAAAGAAGACCTTAAAAACACTCATGTTTTTAATTTGTTCTTAAAGTTTCCATGAAGACCAATAAACCATATTATCTCTTAGATTTCACGAAACGGAGAGCTAACCCCGTTACTTAATAATACTGTATATTGGCAAAACAACTAAGAAGCAGACATGCTCCATCCTCCCTTCACCTTCCAAGGTCATTTTACATTCTTCTTCTTTCAGTCTGGATTTGAGCTGAGAAAGTTATCAGGAACAGAGGAGTGCTAAGTTTTGAGTCACCGTGATTATTAGCGACAAGGCTTTTCGAGTAAAGTGATCTCTGATCGGCAGAGAAACTAGAACAATTTGTGGTAGCGGAAATACAAAGTATTCGGAGTTATTGAGCCAGACAATTTCCCCAACTTTTCTCATTTAAGTACGCATCTCTCACTTCTTGCAATGTACGAAAAATCATTTCCTCCATTAAAGAATGTCCTAGCAGATAAGTACATGAGGCTAAACGAGGAGAATTTGGATTTACTAATGATATGGCTTTTAGTGCTATGATTCTCCAAAGGAAGGCTCGTCTCGCCTTCGACACAGCTCTTTTCATGTAAGCAGAGGGGCTGCATATTTAAGAGAATTGGAATCTTTCAGGGAAAGACTGAATTGGTTGTGGTCTATAGTAAGGGATCAGATATGACATTTGCCTAAATTGAAAATGGGAAAGAATAGAAAACCATTTATGTTTCTGGCGGATGGATTCAAATCACCTCGCCTGCCCAATCCAGGAGTTGCTAGCTCAGCGGCCCAACAAGCAGAGCTACCCCAGGTCTGTTGAGAATATGGCAAAACTGGTTGTTGTACATTGTTTTAAAATGAAATAAAAATGTATCACAACAATGACTGAATTCTGCATTGCACGTTTTTTTCTTTAATTGTGGATGGTTGTTCATTTGATCAAATTTTAAGATTTAATTGTGCACGGAATTGCTGTGTTCATTTATTATAGTATTACAAGAGCGCAAATAGATTTTGGACGAAAGGGGGAGGGAGGGATGCAGAGCGTAGTAGGCTCGGACGAATTCAAGCAACATACTGAAAAAATCGTTTAGAAAGGAACTAATTTTAGAATGTGCTGTCATTCCGTACCCCTTCTGCTCTCCGCAAACCCCTTCCAATCCCTTATCAGAATTAGTTTTCATAACTCAGAACCGCCCAGATAACCACATTGGGCGATACTTTGCCTTTTGGACTACTAACATAGGATTTTTTCTTAATGCAATCATCGCCGTTTGGGCGATATTTTTGTTGATCAACGTGATTTTTTAGTGACACAGACAAACCCAAGAGTATTTTTATGCACTGATTTTAATTTAATGTTATTTTTAATGATATTTATCGGTCCACTGCCTTGTGAAGTATTCAAATATTGCAAAACCAAGTGTCTAAAAGCTTCCAAATAACGAATCCTGTGCTAACACTGAACTGTTGTAGATAGGTAATTTGGCTTTTATAATAGTGCGTACATATGTTAACATACCATGACGCTTGTGGATGACTCAAAATCGAGTTTCCTCTTCCTTTTTGGTTACATCTTATCTATAATTAGAAACTATCACAACAGCACACAGCAAAAAACAATTAATGGTAGCACTTGCATTAAATTCAACTCCGGGTAAGAACTGAACTGATTAACGAAACCCCAACTGAGCTCAAGCAAGACCAAGAACTGGTCTTAGCTAAAATAGGGATGGGTAGTACTATGGATATACAGATAGGTTAAATCTATCGTTGGCCTCTCTGACTATCGATAGTGCATATCCCTTTTTCGTCAAAATATAAATGTGTTTCAATTTCAGGACACGGCAACTACGTCGTGTGTAATTTCATTTAGGTGATACGAGGGTTCGGACCTCTGCATTTGATGCAAGGCCGTAGCCAAAGAAGGGGGGGGGGGGAGGGGGCTTCGGCTACGGCCTTGCATCAAACGATGCTTTGCCTGCCCATAACAGTTGTAAAATATCGATTATTCCTGTGCAGAGAAGTGTGTCAAAGTTAAGTAAATTGTTTATACGTTTATGTAATGAAGTGGACTAATATTTCATGTGTTCTAGTTTGATGAGCCTTCTCCCCTAAGCAATCAAAGACCCTACAGTTGTGGCCAGACAAAAGTTGTTTGTACGAGTTGAAAGGTGGCTTTCATTTGTGACTTTCATTTCGCAGATTATTCTGCATATTTTGAGTAAATAAACCCATATAATGGTTAATTAGTCTTATTAGGTGGATTACAAAGAGAGAAACGTGATGATTAGACACATGTCTGAAATAATACGGCTTTGGTAATGATAATATTTAATTGCATGCTGTAGGTGTAAGCAAAGTGGATTTGCCAGAGGAGGGGGAGAAGCGAAGGCCGGTGAGCGCCGGAAGAGCATTGTGCAGAGGACGGGTGTCCCAGGGGATGCGGCCAGTGACCTGCAAGCATCAAAAGGAACGCCGCCGGGTGCCAGGTGAGAAAGAGAGGGGAAATGTTGAGCAGACAGAGAGCGTCCAACGTAAGCGCTGGCACCGCCCGGTTGTAGCGGCAAATGGGCTGAGCTCTGGTTGGGCAGTTCATAAGAAAGTGCGGGAAACGCTGAGGGTCAACGACCGCTGTTTGGTCAGAGAAATTTTTGGATAGGTGTAGAAATTGTATCACTCCGCGGGGAAGATGAGGGAGGCCTTTGCAGCGTCGGGATTGGCTGATTAGAGTTTGGCGGCACGATTGTTGCAAGAGTATCGGGGAGCGCGAGGAGATGGAGAGCGTCGTGTGCCGTGAAAGCGGACAGTTCCAAAGTTCGGTAGCTCTGAGATAGGGACTTAGATTCTGAAGACTGTGCTGTGTGTGATCTAGAGTCTGCAGCCACAGTAGGACATCAGCGTCCACGATAGGCATTGCATTGACTACTAGTATAATTACAGTTGATTCCGCCTTATAGACTGGCAGTCACCATTGAACGTAGTCAACCAGTGCACAGAGCTATCATACTGGTATTGCACGTTAGGACAAGACACACTGGGCTGCACCTTAAAGGTTGTTGAGCCAGTCTTGAAAGCGTTGTATACCATTTTGAGGAAATATAGGGCTTGTGGTATTAGCAGTTTCTGAGTAGTTTATTCTGCTCAAGATATTTGAGAGAGTTATCTTAATTCAGCGACTACGCAGCTGCAGTCGTCGCCCCAGCAGTATCGACGGAGCCAGCACGCTGGTAGACGGTACTGTAAAACTTGCAGCAGCGTCAGTAAAGTTCAGAAATAGTTGTTGGATCTTGTTCTTGCCATCCACTGAGCATCCGTGCAGTTTTGCTTACGATTCGTTATTGGTTATTTGTCTTTTTGCATGTTGTTTGGTTTGTTTCTTGGTGGTGGTGTCCGAAGTGCGTATTATTTCAGACACAAAAGAGATTATAGGAACGCTGTCAGATCGCATTTACCATTTGCTTATCCAGGGGCACAATTAAATCTAACTTCGTATCAACTTAACATTGAGATTATAGGAACGAAGTCAGATCGCATTTACCATTTGCTTATCCAGGGGCATAATTAAATTTAGCTTATCATCAATTTAACATTAAGAGCTGAGAGCCACTCTTACCAGTGTAGTATATCTGAGAACAGTCTACAATTTGTTTTCATTCATGATTGGTTCAATATGATCTAATTTCTATCGTGATATAATTTACAAGAAATACAAGTTATTTACAATATCGCTTTTGATTCAGTAGTAGGTGGTAGTTAGCCGTCACTGTCACATTAATATATTTTATTCATGTTTAATAACGGCCTCTACCCCAACAGAAGCAGTACATAGTCACAACAGTTTTATCATTTTTCTAGGAAAGGTTATAAAACATCTATTATCGGTAAATGCATATTTTCATGCATTTTTCTTTGAGAGAGGAAAGCTCATGGCATAATAGGGGGCACGTGTGATACTGAAGTTATTCATGTAAATACCATTTTTTGCTTTTGCATGGACCGTATTTTTAATTGAGTGTGCATATGCATATTTAAGGGCTGAATGGTACCATCTGTTGGCCCTTTTAAAATCCAGTCATATAGCTATTGACTCAAAAACTACACAGAGCAAAGTTATCACGTAGTCATGAATGAAAAGAGAGATGCAGAAAGTGTAAAATTTGTTTCGTTTTTCCCGTCTATTGTGACGATACAGCCCCCAAGACGGCACCTTATAAACTTGGGGAGAGGACGCATCCGAAAACGCGGAGCTTGTTATGCTCTGTGCGACAGTTGCCGGCACGCGATCTTAAGTTTGACGGATAAAACGAGTTGGTAGCAAGCCACGTGGTGGTTGTTAGTGGCCGGCCACAGCGGTAACAAGTTTTGTAGCTCGTCCGCTAGATGTCGACCCTTTTTCAGTTCTGGTATTGGAGCGGATTCTATGTATGAGAAATTATTGTGCTAGTTGACGGCTAACAAACAATGAAAGCACGTGGTCGGTAGTTCCAGGGCTCGAAAGCCGTTGGGGAGAAGAATTGTGGAAAGGAGCGCCTTGACAAGCTAAAGGATCTTCTTAACGATAAAAATAAATGGAAAGTGACAGCAGTTACTAGGGTATATTTGCACCTTTGGTGCGAAAAAAAGCTCTCAATGCGTTCTATGTAAAAGAACTTATAAAGTGTATGAAATTTAAAACTCTGTAGTTCGATGAGAACTACAGCGATGTTCACAAACGAAGTGTCAATGGTCTCGTAGAGACCTATCAGGGAATTAAACTAAAATTGTAATAAAAATTAAATTTTTTTAACTGTAGCTGGAATGTTTATTCCATGCTGAAATATCGGCAAATTAGCCTTGAGAATAATTTATATCGTAAAAGTAGCCGCAGCCTTAAAAAATAATAGTTAGGAAAGTAGAAATGGGTTCATAATCAGTTATTTATATCTGTTAAAAATAATATCACCAAAAGTAACGATTTTCACGTTAAAAATGTAATTTATGCGGAAACCAGTGTGTGTACAACAAAATTAACTCTAGCATTGAAAATCTGGTAAAATTTAGAATTGATTTCACATATAACACTTATATATATCAAAAGATTTGTATTTTTACATGATCAGAACACAAATATACTTGATTTGACACTTGTGACCTATGCGAGAGTTTAAATACTCGGACGCCATCTTGGTAGAGGCAGGCTGTTTTGGACAGTACTCATCGCTGTCTCTGTGTGTGTGCGTTGGATGGGCGGTGAGTTCGTCCTGTCTTGACAGTATTGAGATTTTTCTAAATGCCAAGTTGTGGCCTTAGCAAATTTTCGCGTGTGTCGCCAGTGAACATTTAGTAAAATTTTCGAGCTGTGGACTTAAGAGTATTTTTTCGTCAGCGGACGATTCGGAACTCTGAAATTTTGCCGCCGATGAAAACTGTGGATTCGGACATGGAAGTTGATTCAACTTGTTTCGTAAACCTCACACCCTTGTGAGTTGCGAACTTTGTTACGCAAATTCCTGCCTGCGTTCTGTTGAATGATTTGGGAAAACGCGGTGGTACTGAAACTTTAATATACAGATAATTGGCATAGCAGCACTGGGGCTCAGGACTGTTTCTCTGACCTATTATTCATTGACTTTCAAGTGACGGTTGTTCAGTTCAGTTCAGTACTTCAGTTTTACATTTACATTATCCAGTAAGCTAGTGCACTTAAGAATTAGTGGACGGTGCAGTACAGTCTATGATGGAAAGAATTGTCCTGACACTGTGACCTTCAGTTAGTGGTGACAATCTTCATATTTTTTTAAAAGATTTCCTAGCATAATAAAGCCAGAGTAGCTTCGACAAATCGTCAAAATTTGCAAACAAAATCGGGTAGGCTTCATCGAGCATAGCTAAAAATATTATCTGAACCTGATTGCAGCGCCATCAGTCATCTTGTCAATGGGACTACTGTTCACAACACCACGAATCTTTTCGGGAAAAGTAGCCCCGTTAAAATGGTGATGTGCAGTGGCCTATTTTTCGTTATGTTGGACGAGGTCTGTCTGAATTGGTTTGTATAAGTTGACGATACAACTTAGGTTGAATTATATTAGGTTATGTTTCAAACGTATCTGAAGATGGTCACCGCCGGCCAAAGTCGCTAGTTTCAGAACAAATATTTTCGTCATTTCACTAAAAGAAATCTAATATAATATAATTTGCAATTAAAGGGGGCTAGGTCAATCCCAGCATGACTCTTGAAGTGAAGTCATCAGGATGACGAAGACAAAAACAACAAGAAATAAAAATTGCCGGCCGGTGTGATCGTGCGGTTCTACGCGCTTCAGTCTGGAACCTCGTGACCGCTACGGTCGCATGTTCGAATCCTGCCTGGGGCATGGATGTGTGTGATGTCCTTAGGTTAGTTAGGTTTAAGTAGTTCTAAGTTCTAGGGGACTGATGACCACAGATGTTAAGTCCCATAGTGCTCAGAGCCATTTTTGAAATAAAAATTTTTCGGATATGAGGAGAAACTGCAAGATTTTTTACATACACTCCCCCTGTCTCCCCCACCCAGTCTGTCTCTCCCCCACCCAGTCTGTCAGTCTGTCTCCTCCCCCGCCCCCTCCACTCTCAGTCTCTTTCTCTCTCTCTCTCTCTCTCTCTCTCTCCATCCCTCCATCCATCTAGTTTACGATTACCATTTTAAGATTCAAGGTCGTATTGTGACATTACCCAACGGGTTTCTATTGAGTAGTTTCTCTCTCTAAACTAGCAGTCCATAATAGCAAACCACTTGTAACTTTACCTCATGATGCTTGTACCTTAGGTAACTGGGCTACGCACCGCTATGTTTAGAAAAGAAAAGCTCGATGTAGTCATAGGGTCGAGCCTCCCACGTCAGCTTTCACACCCAGCATCTAACTCACTGCAGTTAATAAACTCCAGCTATGATATTGCAGTCAAATAGTCTATTGCATTGGCTAGAATTGCGAATTAATAAAATACATAGAAATATAAAACAGAAGGCAGATGAACTTAATAAAAACGGTTCTATTCTAACATGTGTAACTGGTGTAGAGGAACGAGGATTATGTTGAATATTATTTATTCAAGAAAGGGCATCCCAAATAACCGGAAACTGTTCTATGATATCAGGTTAAAATACAGACGCAAAATACCCAGTGATGTTGCGTATCGAGTGTTATGAGAATGGTAGCGATATTTCCAAACTTAATAGTCATACGAGACACTAAATCCACTTCGTGATCACTACACACCAAATATTGACCAGCTCAAAACAGTTCAGAGTTTAACACAAGGATTTCGAAATTAACACTTGCTAGATGATACTCTGTTCCCAGTTGGATAATGTAAGTGGAAAACGATAGAGTCCTACACTAGAGTACTCTGATACCGCTTGAAATATAAATTCCTCTCCACCAGATCGAAACGTAAAGTGTACAGAATCGCTCCATTGAGCCCTTCACTTCGGTCTCAGACTCCACTTGATAATTATTGTGTTTTTACTGTCTATTTTACCATTGTTTGAATGCTGCCCCCACCAAAACTACATTGCGCTTAAGCTCTACAGACACTATGTGGCACAACATGAGCACTTCCCAGAATAAATCCACATGAAATATCCTGCAAGTCACACTTTAGCACGTGGCAGAGGGGTTTATCAAACTACCTTCACAATGTTTCTCTATTATTTCACTCTCCAACAGCGTGCAAGAGAAAGAAACACCTATATATTTCTGTGCAAGCTCTGATTTCCCTTATTTTATTATCATGACCGTTCCCCCCTATAAAGGATGGCGTTAACAAAATATATTCGCATTTGTAGGAGAAGATCGCGCCACAACGAGAAACACGTTTGTTGTAATGATATCCACTTCAAGTCCTGTATCATATCCGTGACACCCTTTCCCTTATTTATCGATAACACAGAACGTGCGGTCCTTCATCGAAATTTCTCGATGTACGCTGTCAATCCTATCGAATAAAGATCCCAAACAGTACAACAATAGGCCTACTCCAAAAGAGGGACAAGTTTATGTAGTCAGTCTCTTTAGTAGATCTGTTGCATCTTCTAAGTGATCTGTCAATAAAATAGATACAACATTTTCTATGTGTTCTTTCAAATTTAAGTTGTTCGTAATTGTAATTCCTAGGTGTTTAGTTGAATTTATGACCTTTAGATTTCATTTATCGTGTAACCGAAGTATAATTGATTCCTTTTAACACTGATGTAGATGAAAGCTCACTTTATGCCCGCATCTCGTGGTCGTGCGGTAGCGTTCTCGCTTCCCACGCCCGGGTTCCCGGGTTCGATTCCCGGCGGGGTCAGGGATTTTCTGTGCCTCGTGATGGCTGGGTGTTGTGTGATGCCCTTAGGTTAGTTACGTTTAAGTAGTTCTAAGTTCTAGGGGACTGATGACCTAAGATGTTAAGTCCCATAGTGCTCAGAGCCATTTGAACTCTCACTTTTCCTCATTTGGGATCAACTACGATTTTTCCCACCATACACATATTTTTTACAAATCGTTTTGCAATTGATTTTGATTCTCTGATGACTTTACTAGACGAAAAACAACAGCATCATCTGCAAACAACCTAAGGCGTCTGCTCAGATTGTCTTCTAAATCGTTTATATACCAGGGTTGCCCAGAAAGTAATGCACCGCATTTCTTTTCTCAACCGGAAACAATGCTACGAATACGAAACGTTACGTATGTATTATTTTAAGTCTCCAGAGTGAGCGCTCCAAGTTTCCGTCACTTCTGACAGATAGCACAGTTTCAAAATGGCGTTTGTAGGTGATGTACACTATTGGCCATCAAAATTGCTACACCACGAAGATGACGTGCAACAGACGCGAAATTTAATCGACAGGAAAAAGATGCTGTGATAAGCAAATAATTAGCTTTTCAGAGCATTCACACAAGGTTGGCGCCGGTGGCTACACTTACAACGTGCTGACATGAGGAAAGTTTCCAATCGATTTCTCATATACATACAGCAGTTATCCGGCGTTGCCTGGTGAAACATTGTTGCGATGCCTTGTGTAAGGAGAGAAATGCGTACCATCACGTTTCCGACTTCGATAACGGTCGGATTGTAGCCTATCGCGATTGCGGTTTATCGTATCGCGACACTGCTGGTCGCCTTGGTCGAGATCCAATGACTGTTAGCAGAATATGGTAACGGTGGGTTCAGGAGGGTAATACGGAAAGCAGTGCTGGATCCCAACGGCCTCGTATCACTAGCAGTCGAGATGACAGGTATCTTACCCGCATGGCTGTAACGGATCGTGCAGCCAAGTCGCGATTCCTGAGTCAACAGATGGGGACGATTGCAAGACAACAACCATCTACACGAACAGTTCGACGACGTTTGCAGTAGCATGGACTATCAGCTCAGAGACCATGGCTGCGGTTACCCTTGACGCGGCATCACAGACAGGAGCGCCTGCGATGGTGTACTCAACGACGAACCTGGGTGCACGAATGGCAAAACGTCGTTTCTTCGGATGAATCCAGGTTCTGATTACAGCATCATGATGACCACATTCGTTTTTGGTGACATCGCGGTGAACGCACATTGGAAGCGTGTATTCGGCATCGCCATACTGGCGTATCACCCGGAGTGATGGTGTGGGGTGTTATTGGTTACACGTATCGGTCTCCTATTGTTCTCATTGGCGGCACTTTGAACAATGGAAGTTACATTTCAGATATGTTACGACCCGTGGCTGTACCCTTCATTCGATCCCTGACAAACCCTACATTTCAGCAGGATAATGCACGACCGCTTGTTGCAGTTCCTGTACGGGCCTTTCTTGATAGAGAAAATGTTCGACTGCTGCCCTGGCCAGCACATTCTCCAGATCTCTCACCAATTGAAAACGCCTGGTCAATGGTGGCCGAGCAACTGGCTCGTCACAATACGCCAGTCACTACTATTGATGAACTGTGGTATCGTGTTGAAGCTGCATGGGCAGCTGTACCTGCACACGCCATCCAAGCTCTGTTTGACTCAATGCCCAGGCGTATCAAGGGCGTTATTACGGCCAGATGTGGCTGTTCTGGGTACTGGTTTTGTCAGGATCTGTGCACAAAAATTGCGTGAAAATGTAATCCCATGCCAGTTCCAGTATAATATATGTGTCCAATGAATACCCGTTTATCATCTGTGGAGAAGGAAACTGTGGGGAATATTCATAAACCCTTGTGTAAAGTCTATGAAGCATCTGCTGTCGACAGAAGTAGAGTTAGCCGCTGGGTACGGAGGGTGAGTTTATCAGAAGGCGGTTCGGCGGAACTCCACGATTTGGAGCGGTTGGGGAGACCATCCACGCTATCACACCTGACAGCCCTCACATAGCCCATCATACCTGTTTTTCCCCTTGTTTGGGACTTAATAAGATGCCATTCGTGGAAGACATTTTAAGGACGAGGAGGTGGTGATTCACACAGTGGAGCTCTGGATCCGCCACCGGGACAAGGAATGGTACCTACAGGGCATACGCGCCCTTTTTTCGCGCTGGAGGGTCATAGAACGGGATGGAGATTACGTGGAAAAATAGGTTGTGTGGATAAAACACTATTCTTTCGTGTGCGTTGCTCTCATTATGTTCAGCTAAAAATTGTTGAAGAAAATGTGGTGCATTACCTTCTGCGCAACCTTTGTAAATAAGGAACAGCAGAGGGCCTGCACCAGTGCCTCAGGGAACGCCATAAATGACTTCAGTTTTACTCGATGACTTTGTCAGTCACTACGAACTGTGATCTCTCGGAGAGGAAATCAGAAATCCAGTCTCAAGAACGACGAAATATTCCATATGCTATTTGTTTATAAGCTGCTTCTGAGGTAAGGTATCAAAAGCCTTTTTAAAAATTTAGAAATACGGAACCAATTTGAAATCCCTTATTAATAGCACTCAACATTAAATATGAGTAAAGAGCCAGCTGTGTTGTCTAAATCGTATTGACCGTGTGTCAGTAGATTGTTGTCTTAGAGGTAGTTCATAATGTTTGAACGCAATATATGTCTCAATATAAAAATAAAATAATGCAACAATATTTAAATAAAAGGAAAGTTATAAGCAGTCACATTCAGATCATTTACAATAAACTGAAAGTAAAAGTTTGTCATAATTAAATAAGCTAGTATTCTTACGAATGCGTTAAATGATGACAAATTGTTGTTAAATATTGTTTAAACAATTGTGTATACTTGCTTGACAGAAGCGTCTTTTTGCACTCTTTTTAATATCAGTGTCAGACAACGCAAGCGAGGGACACTTCTTTAATTACAGTGGTTTTGTACTAGCAGATGTAATTAATATTTAAATAAAGTTACTGGCAAAATAGTAAAAATTCATAAAATGAATTCACAAGTATGAACAGATATGAGGTATTGATGGAACATTCATTTGCTGTGTTATAGTGCAGAATACGATGTTCTGACAAATATTTGCGTAAGAAAATGGTATAAAAACGTAATAAATCTATAAATGGAATAGATACAGTTATGTAGCTTTCAAGGACGATAGCTGTAGTGCAATGTCGTCATCTGAGACATCGTTTGTTGAAGTTGTGTGAAGCTTTTAGAATTTTTAAATCTAGGTGTTCATTGTGAAAATATTCAGTCACTGTAAATTATTAACTTATTTTAAAGATATCGAAAATACTGTTGTCACTGGGTGTGCCTTGTTTTTGTAAGATATGTATTCAGATTTGCTTTATTATTTGACTGTGAATTATTGACGAATTTCTAAGCTCTTTAAGAAGACATCTTTCAGCTTGTCTGGCACTCCACCGTTTATGGTGCGTTGCCTGTCCTCTTAAACGTCCAGCCGTCTTTCAAATTGCCCCTACCGAGATTTCCCCCATTTCTGAGTATCTGATTGGCCTGTATTGATTGCTTTGCAGGTATACCTTCACAAACAAATTCAACTTACCCTACGATACCTCACCTCACCTCGCACAAATTCTAGGTGGCCAATTAGCTCTCCTACATTCGAGTAATGTTGCGGTGCGAATGAATACATTTTTGCAGACCGACAGAGACTACTGGAAACCAATCACAGAAGAGAGTAGCTTAGTATTCTGCGTGATACTAACCAGCTCAGCAGACCCAATGACTCTGTACGTTGGACAATATTTTAATTACCAGGAAACAGAATAGAATGAATCATTGAGCGAGTATTTGGTGAGTACACTAAAAAGATGAACCAAATACACCTTGGTGCTGCGTGACACTGCTGCTCCAAATGTATCACTACGCCAATGTCTGGTATGTTTAAGCTCACACAGAGAGGAACTATCATTCTAAAAGTGTGTGATGGAAGGATATGAGAGATCATGGAAGCCACCTACCAAAAGCCTACTATTTAGGGCAGTTCACAAGTTGGTCGGCGTCAGGGAGATTTTAAACAACACTACTGTATCAGCAACTGAATTCAATAAGGAGAAGAGAAATAGAATTGGTGACATCTCTAGCATTAGCAATATTTGATGTGGAATGTTGTCCACCTTGACGATAATATTACTGTTCGATCTGGACGTTACGTTTCGACCATAGCTGAAGGTAAGTGCACAAAGAAAACTTTATAACAAGGTTGCGAGGGAGGGATAGTTCTAAAATCGTATCAGAAGTGGTGGTATATTTTCGGATCTGCAGTTGAGTTGACAATTCCATGTTGTGCACGGTATGAAGATTGAGACAGTCGTCATCTTCAGGTGCTCCGAGTAGTGGTCTTTAAGTGTGCGCACTATCAGTACTGGTGGTGTGGCACCTCACGTGTACTTCTAACAGAGGTCGCCTCCTGTCTCAACTGACGACTGACACTCGTGACTTCTGATTGCCTAATGGGCCTCATCAAGCGACGACGTACTACAATATCAGCGTACTTCGTTGTTTACGTTTTACTAGCGCTGTCTCTATTAAGTCTCTACTTTCGTGGTGATAATTTTTTGTTGAGGTGCTGTTAATTCATTTGCACTCAGTTACTCCAGCGATACGTGTATTCGCTTAGCAGATGTCATTCTCTCTTCGCAGGCTTGTTTCCGATGAGGTCTGCATTGTTCTTTCCGCCATTTCGGATGGAAATCTATGGCATTCAGAGCAGCGATTTCCTCTCTTCCTGTCAGACGACTGAATATTTATAAGTGTTGGCACCGACGCGCGCGACCTTCTTACAGAGGCCAATTACATCGTGCGTATACCGTGTCTAGCGAACCCACAGTTCACTCACTACTCATACGTTATTTTCCGTTTGAGACAAAGTACAGCAGGAAACAAATGCGACCTCAGAGACATTTTTTCTTCGCGTTAATGACTGAGGGAGCATTGGAAATTCTCACAATAAACTACCGATCGAAAACTGGCTCTTGACCCTAAATAATGAAAAGTTGGAGTTCATCCACATGAGTGCTGAAAGGAATCCGTTAAACTTCGGTTTTCTGGCAATTCAATTAAATCTAAAGGTCATAAATGTGCTACCACAGTTTTAAAATATTGTCACACGCTTTCATATATATGAATAACTGTCGTGATTACAATTAGAAGTAGTAACGAAATTGAAGTAGATGGTTCCTGTGAGATAGTATGGGTAGAGGTCATTCTTGGAAACCGGAATAACGTAATAATTGGATCGTTGTACCGACTGCCCAACTCAGATGATAAAATTGCTGAAAGATTCAAAGAAAACTTGAGTCTTTCAAACACGTACTCGACGCGTACAATTACAGTTCGTGGTGACTTCAGTTTACCCTCGATAGGTATGCGTAAATCATCATGCGAAATTGTGCTAAGCACAGTCTCTAAAAATTATTTAGAATAATCAGTTCATGAACCCACTCGAATAGCAAAAGTCTGTGAAAATACACTTGAGCTCTTAGTAACAAATAATACTGAGCTAATAATGAGCATCAAAACGGATACAAGGATTAGTGAACACAGGGTCGTCGCTAAGAGACTGATACCGCAACTCCTAAATCCCCCAAAAATAAACGAAAAATGTACCTATTCAAAAAGCAAATAAAATTTCGCATGACGCCTTCATGAGAGACATCCTCAAATTAACAATGTAAGTGCAGACCAGATGAAGCTTGAATTCAAAGAAATAATATCGATAGAAACTAAGAGATGTATAACAAAAAAATTAACAAACAACGGAGCATAGCTCCCATGGTACACAAAACACGTCAAAACACTGTTGAAGAAAGAACGACAAAAACGCATGCCAAATTTAAACGAGCGCTAAACCTCTAACATCGGCGATCTTTACAGACGATCAAAATTTAGCGCGGACTTCAATGTAGGAAGATTTTAGTAGTTTCCAAAATGAAATTTTGTCTTGAAACATGGCAGAAAATTCAAAGACGTTCTGGTCTTATGTGAAGTATGCTAGCGGCAAGACACAGCCAACACCTTCCCTGCACGATAGCAATGGAAATACTGTCGCTGATAATGCTGCCAAAGCACAGTTACTAAACACAGCCTTTCATAATTAGTTCACCAAAGAAGACGAAGTAGATATTCCAGAATTCGAATCGAGAATAGGTGCCAATATGATTAACTTAGAAATAGATATCCTCGGAGTAGTGAAGCAAATTAAATCACTTAATCAAAGCGAGTCTACGTGTCCCGATTCCTTTCAGAGTATGCTGATGCAATAGCTCCACACTTGACAGTCAAATACAGACGCTCGCTCGACTAAAGATCCGTACCCTAAGACTGGAATGCTGCGCAAGTCTCACCAAATTCAAGAAACGCAATAGGAGTAATTCACTAAATAAACGTAGATACGCAGCAGGTTTTTGGAATGTATATTGGATCCGAACATTATGAATTACCTCGAAATGGACGGTCTATTGACACACAGTCAACACGTGTTCAGAAAACATGGTTCATGTGAAACATAGCTAGCTCTTTACTCACACGAAGTGTTGAGTGCTATCGACAATGGATTTCAAATTGATTGCGTATTGCTAGATATCCAGAAGGCTTTTGTTATTGTACCTCATAAGCCGCTTGTAATCAAATTGCGTGCTTATGGGATAACATCTCAGTTATGTGGCTAGATTCATGATTTCCTGTCAGAGAGAGCACTGTTCGCAGTAACTGACAGACATTCGTCGAGTAAAATTGAAATGATCTATGGCGTTCCGCAAGGTACTGGTATAGATTCAAATGGTTCAAATGGCTCTGAGCACTATGGGACTCAACATCTCTGATCATCAGTCCCGTAGAACTTAGAACTACTTAAATCTAACTAACCTAAGGACATCACACAGATCCATGCCAGAGGCAGGATTCGAACCTGCGACCGCAGCGGTTACGCGGTTCCAGACTGAAGCGCCTAGAACCGCACGGCCACACCGGCCGGCGTACTTGTATAAGTCTTCTACTGTTCCTTACCTACGGGGTTTTCCGTAAGAGCGTGTAAAAATGTAACGGGACATAGGGTATGCTCCACTGAACAATTTGATGTATGGAACCTGGGGTCAGAGAAGCCATCTTAAGGAGGTATGGACGTAAACTTGTCTACCGCTTTGTCTAGCATACTGTTTTCCATCTTATTTACTTCAAACATTCGTACAAGCTTACACGTGCTGTTTATTTACATACACATTCTTTATCTGCTGCAACTAAACAAGGAGGACGAGCCTATTTACTAGGAAGTCTACCTGGCCGTCTGATAGCCACCTCTACTTGCGGTTCATGCGAAGGGTTCTACCTGAGTTTTTGGAGAACGTACCCATGGTTTTCGTGAAGGGACGTGGATACATGACGGTGGACCGCCTCGTCAGGGATTTTCTCTGCCTTGTGATGACTGAGTGTTGTGTGGTGTCCTTAGGTTAGTTAGGTTTAAGTAGTTCTAAGTTCTAGGGGACTGATGACCATAGATGTTAAGTCCCATAGTGCTCAGAGACATTTGAACTTTTTTTTTTTTTTTTTTCACCGCCTCACTTCAGTGTGGATGTCAGCAATCATCCGACTGCTGTATTTCCTGGTCGCTAGATTGGAAGTGGAGGTCCTATTCCGTGGCCTGCACGGTCACCTGCCCTGAATCCCCTTTATTATTACCTATGGGGATATCTTAATTCCGTTTCAAATTGTTCAGTGAAGCATATTCAATGTCCTGTTAAATTTTTGCGCGTTTTTAAGGTAATATTTCGTACATAAACGATTTAGGGAACAATCTGAGCAGCCGTCTTAGCTTGTCTGTAGATGATACTGCCGTTTATCGTCAATTAAAGTCATCAGAAGATCATAAATTAATTTAGAAAAAATATGTGTGGTGCGAAAACTGGCACTTGACCCTAAATAATGAAAAGTTGGAGTTCATCCACATGAGTGCTAAAAGGAATCCGTTAAACTTCGGTGTTTCGGTAAGCCAATTAAATCTAAAGGTCATAAATTCAACTAAACACCTGGGAATTACAATTACGAACAACTTCAATTTGGAAAAACACACAGAAAATTTTGTGGGGTAGGCGAACCAAAGACTGCGTGTTATTGGCAGGACACTTAATAAGATGCAACAGGTCTACTAAAGAAACTGTCTACTCTACGGCTGTCCGTCGTCTTTGGGAGTACTGCTGCATAGTGTGGGGTCTTTACCAGGTAGGATTAACGGAGTACATCGGGAAAGTTCAAAGAAGGGCAGCACGTTTGGTGTAAGTAGGCTGTTTAGGTTTTCTTATTGGTAACGCCACGTAGCGCTCTGTATAAAAAAACACTGGCTGTGCTGTGTGCAGTCAGTGGCTGGTTGGCATTGTTGTAATACTCGCCATTGTAGTGTTGGGCAGCGGCAGCTGGATGCTAACAGCGCGTAGCGTTGCGCAGTTGGAGGTGAGCCGCCAGCAGTGGTGGACGTAGGGAGAGAGATGGCGGAGTTTTGAAATGTGTAAGAATTGGTGTCATGAACTGATATATATATATATATATATATATATATATATATATATATATATATATATATATATATATATATATTATGACTATTAAGGTAAATACATTGTTTGTTCTCTATTAAAATCTTTCATTTGCTAACTATGCCTATCAGTAGTTAGTGCCTTCAGTAGTTTGAATCTTTTATTTAGTTGGCAGTAGTGGCGCTCGCTGTATTGCACTAGCTTGAGTAACGAAGATTTTTGTGAGGTAAGTGATTTGTGAAACGTATAGGTTAATGTTAGTCAGCGCCATTCTTTCGTAGGGATTTTTAGAAGTGATATTGCGTTGCGCTAGAAATATTGTGTGTCAGTTTAAGCAGAGTCGTGTATAATTTTTCTAAGGGGACGTTTCATTGGTATTATCGGGAGATAGTGGAGAGAATGTCACATACATGATACAGGATTTTGTGTGGACATCATTGTAACAAATGCGTTTCTCGTTGTGGTGGGATCTTCTCACCAAATTTTAATCACTAACTTTCTCCTCCGAATGCGAAAGGATTATGCTGCTGCCGATCTACATAGGGAGAAACAGTCATGATAATAAAATAAAGGAAATCAGAGCTCGCACGGAAAGATATAGGTGTTCGTTTTATCCCTGCGGTGTTCGAGAGTGGAATAACAGAGAATTATTGTAAAAGTGGATTAAATGAACCCTCTTCCAGGCACTTAATTGTGATTCGCAGAGTAGCCATGTAAATGTAGATGCAGGTGTTGACGTAGGGTGTGTTGAAAAGAAATGCATCCGATTTTTTTTTTTTGGTGAGAACATTCATCGGTTTTTAAATGAAACAGATATTAACATTATACGTCTTTATTCTTCATGTTTTCATACTTACTTCTGAACATAGTCATCCTGCCCATGAACATATTTCTCCCAATGAGAAACCAGTTGCGGCGACTAGGTTCCTTTCTGGGTTCAAACCAGCGCCTACCTGTGAACTCGTCGCAGCTGATCACCGGTAGGAAAGCCGAGTAGAAACCTACCGTACTATGACTCGCAATCAGGCTGCGTACAACGTAACTTTTCTAAAAATCGGGAAAAGCTTTTAATTTCGAATGAATGGCCGAAATACTGGCAAAACTTCGGTATGTTCTGAAGTTTAGACTTACATGTTCACTGCTGAGCCCGTGCTAATCTTAACACAGTCATGCACAAACCCTTTCATTCACGTTAGCAAGTGTCGGTGTGTTACAGACGTCGCAGCGCTCGTGTGTGGTCTGACATTCAGAGTCCTCTTGCAGTAGAGGGCTATAAATATGTAGATGTGAAGAATAAAGATGTAAAATATTAATAACATTTGTTTTATTTAAAAAGGTTAAAAAACTTGAAGAAATACGGAGGGATCACCTTCCAGTGCTCTGTCGTACGTTACCAAGCGAATTGAATGGAATTCGAGACCAGTTTCAGGTTGCCTATCTTACGGCTTCCAAGTGCAACAAAAATTTATTTCCAATAATTCCTGTAATTATTGACCATATCAGATCTGCTCAATAAAATGTATAACCTTACGTTAAAAGTTCAACGCAGTAGGCCAATTTCAAACGTTCACGAAACATCTCGTCGCTGACATCGTTCACAAAACGATGAAGAGAAAAAGTTTATCGCTTACTAAATTTTCGCTGTTGACCCAGTAAAACTTCAGCGTCAGACCCGATGTTTTAATTTATTGCTTGTTTACTGTCCTACTCTTCGCAACACACTTAACACACAGTATCCACATACATCACTGAACGTATCTGCAAAATTATATTGCTCTACGATACATCTTTAAGGAGCTACGACATCATAGACATTTAGAAGAGTGAAAAACTAGCTTCTGCTTGTAATAGCATGCAGTGAAATTTCGACATCAGGCAAGGCGTTTTAATTTATTACTATTCTTTTGCTAGCGCTATTCACAACACAATTTACAGACAGTATCTAGATATGTCACTGAATGTGCCAGAAAACTAATACCATTGTACAATATAGAGTTCGGGGAATATGGCGTCATAAGCGTTGGGATGCATGAAAAACTTGCTTTTGATTATAATGAAGTGCAAATGACCCATGCTATATTCATCCAATGTTTATAATCAGAGCACCTAGGGACCTTTCGTATGACGACAAGCTGATGGAACAAGTTGACAGTGTTAAATTCTTGGGATTACAGTTTGATTATAAATTTTATTAGGAGCAGCATATCACAGTACTGCTGACGCGCCTACACAAATCTTCATTTGCTGTGCGAATGTTGTCAGACAGATGTGATATAAAAATAAAAAAGCTAGAGTACTATACATACTTTAATTCCATAATTTCGTACAGCATTATTTACTGTGGTCAATTATCATTCCAAGCTAAAGTTTTCCGTGCTCAATAACCTGCAATACAACCTGTTTGTGGTGTGACGTCAAGAACGTCCTGCTGAGGATTGTTTCAGGAACTGGGGAGACTAACTACTGCTTCCCAACGAAATTTCTCATTAAAATATATCGTTTTTCCAAACCAACAGCTCAGTTCACGGAATCAGTACTAGAGATAAGAATAACTTTTACTTTGGTTCGGGTAGGTGTCGAAAATTCAGCAATAGACATTTTTAATAACATCTCAGTAGTCATAAAAAGCTTAACTAATAATAAAGCTCACTTTGAGAAGAGTCTAAAGGATTTGTTGGTGGTTACCTCCTTCTACTCCACTGATGCATTTCGTAGCAGAACCGACCGATGCGTGTGTGCTACCAATAATCTCACATAATGTGAATATTGGGTACAATCTGACTTCTGTAAAAATTTTGTACAGAAATGCGATTATTGTAAATAAGTGCTGTAATTTTTTTTTTTTTTTTTGTTTTCATGATGCGTGGCGACAATATTACACATCCCGGAGCATCTCCTCACTATGGACCAACTGGAATGAAAAGTACATTCAGTCTAATCAGAAAAGGGTGAGTCCATGTTTTGCTGAACACCTCATCGATCTACCATATACAGTGAGTTTAGTAGCTTACAATAACTAAAAATGCACAATTACTAGCCAAAACAATGTAACCACTGTCCATCGTGACATTAAATGCCGCCTGTTGGCGTTGCGAGTACGCGGCTCGGCAAGGGAAGTCTGTAACCGGAGAAGAAACGAATAGGGAATAATTCTAGTGACAATGCCGCCAGTAAATGGGAAATGGGACATATGCGGCTTTGACAAAAGGAAGATTGTTTAGGCCTGGCTGCTAGGCACTAGCAACTCAAAACATCGTTCTTGTGAAACACTACTAGCTCTTTACTCACACGAAGTGTTGTGTGTTCTAGACGACGGATTTCAAATCGATTTATTATTTCTAGATTTCCAGAAGGCTTTTGACACTGTATCCCACAATCGACTTATAATCAAATTGCGTGCGTATGGAATATCAGCTGTTATGTGACTAGATTCGTGATTTCCTTTCAGGGAGGTCACAGTTAGTAGTAATTGACAGAAAGTCAACGAGTAAAACAGAAGTGATTTCTTGTGTTCCCCAAGGAATTCTTATTCTCTGCTGTTCCTTATCTACATAAACGGTTTAGGAGACAATCTGAGCAGCCGTCTTAGCTTGTTTGCAGTTGATGCTGTCTTTTCCGTCTAGTAAAGTCATCAGCAAATCAAAGCCAATTGCAAAATAGTTTAGAAACGATATCTTTATGGTCCAAAAATTGGCAATTGATCGTAAATAATGGAAAATGTAGGGTCATCCACTTAAGTGCTGAAAGTAATCCATTAAACTTTGGTTATACGATAACTCAGTCTAATCTAAAGGCTGTAAATTTAACTAAGTACCTAGGAATTAAAATTACAAACAACTTAAATTGGGAAGAGCGCATAGAAAATGTTCTGGGGAGGCGAACCACGAGCAAGTGACAAGCTGTTGGACGTCCACGACTCATCGAATGATCTGGAGGTCTGAGGCTTACCCCCTCTGTAAAGAAGGATAGGTGACGATCTGCGGCCTATCTGACACCAGAGAACAAAGCTGGCTCCACCACACGTACTTACCGTTTCCATGTTGACACGCCGACAGAGTCAGTTACTATTGTAGTGGTCACAGGAACATCAATATTGGACCGTGGAAGGATGACTGCGTGTCACCTGGTCTCACGAATCATGTATCTTGTTACACCAGAGTGATAGTTGTGTCCGGATATGCCGACATCCAGGCGAACACAACTCGAAAGGTACACTGTGCCACAGGAGAAGGCTGGTAGGGGCACTCATACGCTGTGGTTGACATTCACATTCACTCCCATGGGACCTGTGGTACTAATCGAAAGTATCATGACAGCAGCAGACTACGTGAACATCATTACAGACCAACAGCACCCCATCGTACCTGATCGCTTCCCAGAAGTTGATGGCATCATCCATCAGGATAATTGTCCTTGTCATAAGGCTAGAATCATGCTACTCTATTTACGAGTGGAAAAGGAAAGGAAACGGCTAGCAGTGGTACATGATGCCCTCCGCCACATGCTTACAGAGGCTTGCGGAGTATCTATGTAGATGTGTATGTAGATCTGTATGGTGCACGATAGTAAACTCACGTTTATGACTTGGCCGCTTAATTTGGTTGATCTGAACGAAATGGAACATATCCAACAGACTTCCGAATGTCACATCTGCGCCTTTAAACCAGGGGCCCATAATACACTAAACGTGAATACTTGTTCCATAGATCATGAATACGACATTTCTTAATGATGAGGAATCTGTCATCTTAAGTTAGGTTTTCTTTAAGCAAAGTAATTATTTTTTTACTTCATATTAAAAAATTCATCTATCGAGTAGAACGAGTTTTCATTCAGAAATTCATTTAATTAGCTTATTTGCTTTTAAATGTTGGTTGACTATCTGTCAGACTTTTATTGCTATTTGGCAAATGACAAAAGACTTTTGTGGCAGCATAATTCACCTCTTTCTGTGTCAAAGTGAGATTTAATCCAGAATAGTGGAGGTCGTCCTTTCTTCTAGTGTTGTAGCAATGGACTTCGCTGTTATTTTTGAACTGGGATAGCTTATTAATAAAAAATTTCATAAGTGAATGAATGTATTGCGAAGGTACTGTGAATATGCCGAGTTCCTTAAATAGGTGTCTACAAGGCGATCTTGGGTGGGCTCCAGCTATTATTCTGATTACATGCTTTTGTGCAATCAATACTTACTCTCTTAATGACGATTTGCCCCAAAATATGATGCCATATGAAAGCACTGAATGAAAATAGACATAGCAGATTAATTTACTGCTATGTTTATCACCAAAATTTACAATAACCATAACAGCATAAGTAGCTGAACCTAACCATTTTAGCAGATCATCGATGTGTTTCTTCCAATTCATTTTCTCATAAACACACACACCTAGTAATTTCGAATATTCTGCCTTAGCAACAGACTTCTGTTCATAATCTATATTTATCAATGGTGTTACGCTATTTACTGTACAGAATTGTATGAACTGTGTTTTCTAAAAATTTTGTGAGAGTCCATTTGCAGAAAACAATAATTTTCTGAAAGACATTATTTTCCATTTCCTCAGTTGGTTCTTGGTTTTTGAGTGTGTTTATTATATTTGTATCGTCAGCAGAAAGAACTAGCCTGGTTTTCACGAATATAAAGTGACCAGTCATTAATGTACATTAATGACAGTAAGGAACCCAAGACTGAATCCTGTGGGACACCATTCTTGATACTTCTCCACTTAGAGGTCTCTGCTTATTTTTGCAAACTATCTGTACCTTTAATTTCAACCTTCTGCGTTCTTACACTTGAACACGAATTAAACCATTTGTGCACTGTTCCAGCTATACCACAATACTTAAGTTATGTAGAAGAATTTCATGATTCACACAATCAAAAGTCTTTGAGATATCACAAAATATCCCAAAGGGTGGTGTTTGGTTATTCAGTGGATTTAATATTTGATCAGTGAAAGCATATATAGCATTTTCTGTTGAAAAGCCTTTCTGAAAACCAAATTGACATTTTGTTAGTACTTCATTTTTACAAACACGTGCTGCTACTCCTTAATACATTACTTTATCAAGAATGTTTGATAAAGCTGTCAGAAATGAGATTGGGCAGTAGTTGTTAGCATCGGACCTATCCCCTTTTTAAGCAATCGTTTAACAATAGCTATTTCAGTCTACCTGGAAAAAGTCCTGTTTCAGTGACTACATATTTGGCGCAGAATCCTACTTACTTGTTGGGAACAAGTTTTTAGTACTCTAATGGAAATGCCGTCCATTCCATGTGCTCTTCTACTTTTGAGTGAATGTATTATTTTCCTAATTTCAGTAGGAGAGGTGGGTTGAATTTCAGTTTTATCAAATTGCATAGTTATTGCCTCTTCCATATACTGCCTTACATTTTCTAATGAATAACTGGATTTTATTTTCTCTACAATACTTAAAATATAATTATTAAAGATGTTTTCTACTTCTGACTTCGTGTTAACAAACTTTTCATTGAGTTTGATAGAAATACAGTCTTCAGTTGCCCTGTTTCTATTTTGACAATATTCCAAATTGTTTTAAGTTTATTATCAGATGTGCTAATCTCAGACACAATGCACATATTTCTGGACTTTTTAATAACTTTTCTTAATATAGTGCAGTAGTATTTTTAATGTTTCGCTGTTTACGGATCATTATTCTTCCTAGCTGTAGGATGCATTTCCCTTTTCTGTTTACAAGATATTTTTATCTCTTTAGTAAGCCATGGCTTTTTACATGGTTCCTTACAATTATATTTAACTTTTTTCTTAGGGAAACTGTTTTCAAATACACTCGGAAAGGTATCATGAAATAGGTTAAATTTTAAATTAGCATCAGGTTCCCTGTACACCTCATCTCACTTTAATTGTTGCAAACTTTCCTTAAAATTTTTAGTTGTTAAATCGTTAATTGAATGCACTATTTTTGAGGCCTGTTTTGCATTACCGTGTGGAGCTATGTCATATAGTGTAAGTAGCTGTGCATCATGATCAGACAGACCATTGTTAACAGGAAACATTTTTATTTGATCAAATTAATCTTTGTCTGTGAAAACATTATCTATGAGTGTGCTGCTTTCCTGTATCACCCAAGTAGGAAAATAAATAACTGACATCTAATAGAAAGAACCAAGCAATACTTCAAAGTTAAGCTTTCTATCGGATTCTTTCAGAAAATCTCCATTGAAATCCCCACAAACAATAATTTACTTTCCTCTGTCTGAAAGATAGCACAACAAAGAATCCAAGTTTTTCAAAAATAGTTGAAAATTTCCCAATTGGGACCTATACATGGCCACAATCATAAAAAATGCCTTTATTTAGTTTAAGCACACATGCACATTCTTCTACACAAAAAATATATTTTCTGAATTTTTCACACTATGACAGAGTTTAACATATATGACAACTCCTCCTCTCTCCATAGTGTCTCTACATACATGTGGTGAAAGCTTATGTTCACCTACATTTACCATTTTTGTACTTGCACCTATATGATGTTCAGACAGGCATAGTACATCTGTTCCCCCCTCAGCTTCTAAATCTCCTAAACAAACAAGAAGCTCATCTACTTTGTTTTTTAATCCCCTGATATTCTGATGCAATATACTAACATTATTTTTCACTGTACTGTTATGAGAATCTTGTGATATTTTATGATCTCTAGTACCTGACTGTCTGAGCTTCTCACTAAGATTAATTTCAGTCGGTGTTGGATAACTGGATACTGATCTTAGAATAAAAAGTAAGTACTCGCATGAGTCTCAGCCCCCTCAGCCTTTAAAGATTTTTCTGTCATCCCAGCCAGTTTACATTCCTACTGAGATACAGGCCATGTCTTATCAAGTCCCACGTTCCAATACCATCTACAATAACCAAACCTATTCCTGACAAAGTAGCCGCCCGAAGCAGCTGACGGAGTTGTTCCACTGAGGCCGATCATACGGCATGAAACCAGAAACCAAGCCAACATTTGTATGGTTCGTTGCAGATGCTGTTTTTACCAGGTCGCACTCAGTGTTGTAGCCCTGATCCCTATGAATACTGTTTCCCTTTCCACCCACTACCACAACATGATCCTGCTTTGTAAATCCCTCGCACAAATATCCTACATCCTCACTCACTTGCCTAAAACATGCACTGGGCTTGAAAATACTTGTGACCTGGTACATGACACCTAATGTTTCCTGAAAAATCTGGCCCACACCTAGTCTATGGCTCCTACCTAACAACAGATCCTTCCTCCTACTTTCTACTTTTCTTGAAACAGTTGGCTTCATAGTGAAAGTGTATTGAGTGCTGACTACGCTTACATCTACTTCAGCCTCTTCCTTAGTTGAATGGGGTAGCAAGGCAAATCTGTTGTTCGCGCCAGTGATTAAACTGTCAGATATTGTTCTCTTTCTGTGGCCCTGTTCTTTGCTAATACTTTCCACCTGTCTTCACCCTTCTCCCTCTTAACCTGATCGGTTTCCCCCTAGCACTATCCAGTTCGGTCTTAAGGGCTCTAATCTTCCATTCCTATCACGACATTTGCAGCAGTATGGACTATCAGCCATCGCGATAGGCTACAATCCGACCTCTCTCAAAATGGTTCAAATGGCTCGGAGACCATGGCTGCGGTTACCCTTAACGCTGCATCACAGATAGGAGCGCCTGCGATGGTGTGCTCAACGAACCTGGGTGCACGAATGGCAAAATCTCATTTTTTCGGATGAACCCAGATTCTGTTTACAGCATCATGATGGTCGCATCCGTGTTTGGCGACATCGCGGTGAACGCACATCGGAAGCGTGTATTCGTCAGCGCCATACTGGCGTATCACCCAGCGTGACGATATGGGGTGCCATTGGTTACACGTTTCGGTCACCTCTTGTTCGCATTGACGGCACTTTGAACAGTGGACGTTACATTTAAGATGTGTTACGACCCGTAGCTCTACCCTTCATTCGATCCGTGCGAAACCCTACATTTTAGCAGAATATTTCACGACCGCATATTACAGGTCCTGTACGGGCATTTCTGGTTAGAGAAAATGTTCGACTGCTGCCTTGGCCAGCACATTCTCCAGATCTCTCACCAGCTGAAAACGTCTGGTCAATGGTGGCCGAGCAACTGGCTCGTCACAATACGCCAGTCACTACTCTTGATTAACTGTGGTTTCGTGTTGATGATGCATGGGCAGCTGTACCTGTACAAGCCATCCAAGCTCTGTTTGACTCAATGCCCAGGCATATCAAAGCATTTATTACTGCCAGAGGTGGTTGTTCTGGGTACTAATTTCTCAGGATCTATGCACCCGATAGCGTGAAAATGTAATCACATGTCACTTCTAGTAAAATATATTTGTCCAATGAATACTCGTTTATCATCTGCATTTCTTCTTGGTGTATCAGTTTTAATGGGCAGTAGTGTAGCTTAAGAATGGAATGCCTTTTAGATTCTCCATCGCTACCACAAATAATCTTCAATCTATTCTTCTGTAACCAGAAAGCTGCTCAGCTGCGGAAGCTCCACGTGTGGAAAGTGAAGTCAACCCAGAAAACTAATTATGAGCAGGCCACAGCTTTAAAATCTACGCTGTGAGGTTAATGTGCACAACTTAAATAGGTAATGCTAATTTTATTGGCCCTAGCTATAGATCCTAAAATAGAGGTTTACACATGGAATATTTAATTTGAAAGGAAGGTGTCGAACAGAAACAGTATTTGATTTCAACACATTAATTTAGTCACTAAAAATATGAATCATGAGGAAATGTGGAATGGTTTACAAAAACAAATTCTAGAAATTCTAATTGGTGGTGTCAATTAATTGGCAGTGTTACTCGATTGGATAAGAAAGTATGCCCTGTTGATGCTAAAGTCGGCCAGAGAATCAGTCACAACGCTTGTTAATCGCACATGAAACAGTGACTGTAATCCTGGTGACTAAATCCAAAGGTCACACATGCAACACGCTAAGGCTGAATGTGAGACAGATAGTTCGTCAAGTGTGAACAAAGTTTGCCCTGTGACGCCGGTGCCGCTGCTTACGCTCACCGTAATTATAAATGACTGTAGCAGTGAATGGTCCCGTCATACGAATGGCTCTCGCACATCTACTAAAATGCCCTGATCTCCGGCTGGCATGCACAAGATGCACGCCTGTGCATCACCGTCTAGATGCGCAAAGCTTCACATCTCCCTTAGACGTCTCTAAATTTTAGCGGAATATAAGACACTACCTTTTCCCGCCATACTTTGTCTGCCCGCCAATAGTAGCGAAAAATTCAAAACGCAGCGGTTTTAGTGAGGTTCTGTTTACATACGGAATCCTGCGAAAAGCAGTGCGTCACGAACTGATACCAATCGCACCACAAAATGCCCTCCTACTGCTAGAAACGGACGCTTCTGAGGTGTCACTGACGGATGACATCGAAAAAGTACAAAGAAGGGCAGCTCGTTTCGTATTATCGCGCAATAGGGAAGATAGTATCATAGACATGATACGTGAATTGGAGTGGCAATCATTAAAACAAAGGCGTTTTTCGTTACGACGGGATCGTCTCATGAAATTACAATCACCAGTTTTCTCCTACGATTGCGAAAACATTGTGTTGGAACCCACCTACATAGAGAGAAATGATCATCACGATAAAATAAGAGAAATCAGGTCTCTCACGGAAAAATTTAAGTGCTCGTTTTTCCTGCGTGCCGTTCGAGAGTGGAACGGTACAGAGACAGCATTAAGGTGATTTATTGGACACTCTGCCAGGCACTTTATTGTGAATAGCAGAGTAATCACGTAGAAGTAGATGTAGATCTCAGTGACTAATATTCCAATGCATGTTCTTGTGACAACAAATTAGCCTTCCCTCAGAGACCAACCGAATTTCCAAGAGCAGCTCACTAAATTAGGTCACTATTTTCCTAAAGCTTCAGATGACTACCTGCAAAGGACCTCCGAAAGACATGCAAGAGCTGGGCACGCTTGCCACTAGCGTCACCAGCGCGGTCTCATTTCAGTCGCTCGGCAAGCCGAAGCATTAGAAATACAACAGCCTTTACCACACAGAGAGTAATATATACCTCCCCCCCCCCCCCCCCAAAGAAAAAAACGACTGCGTGTGCCCTGCTCTTAGTTCCGTTAGAAGACAGCAGATGGCAGTTGCTCGTCTGCTTTGTTACAGTAGCCAACAGCAGAGGCGCCCCTGCAAAAGCCTCCCTGACGTCAGAGGATAGGATTGTAGGGGGGCAGAGGGAAGAGCGCGCTGGCTAAACGAGGCTGTGCAGGAAACAAAGCAAAACATCTCACAACTGTGTTGCCAACTCTGTCACACGGATTTCGGCTAACCAACTTTCAAAATTTGCTAGAAATCGGCCAGAAAAAAATATCTTGATGACTTGCATGCGCCGGCCAGGGTGGTCGAGCGGGTCTAGGCGCTACAGTCTGGAACCGCCCGACCGCTATGGTCGCAGGTTTGAATCCTGCCTTGGGCATGGAGGTGTGTGTTGTCCTTGGGTTAGTTAGGTTTAAGTAGTTCTAAGTTCTAGGGGACTGATGACCTAAGAAGTTAAGTCCCATAGTGTTCAGAGCCATTTGAACCATTTGAACTTGCATGTTTCCGTGCTAAATGCGGTATATTAAAGTCACACTGATTTTTTATTTGCATTAATCTTTCTTTCTTCAGACTATTGAACATAAACATTTCCATGCCATCATAATTTTTCTGCTAAGTATAACACGAGTAATTTTGAATGGAATAATTCACTCTACATAAAAAAAACCAGATATTTCAGGCTCATCTAAGTCTGCTTCCACAAACTGAGTTAACGCCACAAATCTTGCCGTAGACAAGGATGATACCCATCAAACAACAATATTTATGTTATAAAGCATGTTAGTGTAGGAAACTCGAAACATTGACAAATTTTTGCTATTTTCAGTTGTTATGAATCTTACCTTAATTTCAGACCTGCATCTTCAAATTGAAAGTTATGACAGCACATTCCGAGGCGCTGAAGGGCAGCACGAATCAGAATAGAATTGAGCATGGAGGTTCCCAACCTGTACCTATACGAACGTTTGACAATATTAATTTCACTGTAGCACCCCTCTGCTTCTGCATTTTAACAACGCAGCAATAGAAAGATCTTAGCCAAATTGCAGACTTCTGCTTACTTGCAAGCTCATCTTTTCGTACTTTAAAACCAAAATCCAACCGGGTCCGTCACATTCTGCCACTCCACAATGTTGATTTTCTGCCACTGGTGTTCTACGTCAGACAGGATGTCCAGTCTGATATCTATTTGCAGAGCTGTAATGTTGTCCTTTACTTTCTGGTGCTGTAGGTGGTATCTCTGCCAGACAGTTAAATGTGATTTGAAAAATATACATATAGATGTAGATCTTACATAGCACTTCAACATTCTTCAGCCGGCCGCGGTGGTCTAGCGGTTCTAGGCGCGCAGTCCGGAACCGCGCGACTGCTACGGTCGCAGGTTCGAATCCTGCCTTTGGCATGGATGTGTGTGATGTTCTTAGGTTAGTTAGGCTTAAGTAGTTCTAAGTTCTAGGGGACTGATGACCACAGTAGTTAAGTCCCATAGTGCTCAGAGCCATTTTTGAACATTCTTCAGGAGACAGGAATGGAGCTCACTGACAAGGCATACAGTAAATTGTTTGCAATTTTTCCGAATTCCCATGTCACTATCCAGTAATTCTACCGTCGGTACGAAAAATTCCTACTTGCTTTTCACACCTAATCCCAAACTCCAATATCAACGCCACTATCAACTAAATGAAATTTCTTGTTTGATAGATAATATTTTTATAGCAACAGGAATTAAGTTAATTAAATTAATTAAATTCTTCAGTTGCTTCCAAATTTTCGGTGGTCTCCTAAGAAGGATATTTTCCGGCTTTAAGGAATACAAATCTGCCTTATTTTATTGCTGCCCGCTGTTTTGATTATAGTAGCTGATTGGTTCATTAATACAGACGGCATGCTCGAAGCGCGTAATGAGTGACTCTTAGTATCTAGACTTCGTGCAAAGAACTGGTCCTGTATAACAGACTTTACAACATAGTGTCAGAAGAAAATTCTGTTGCATAATTTTGCGTGTTTAGTGTGATTTTCGATGCTAATGACAGTGAGAGGACAGCGCATTTACCTAATTTGTTTTCTGAGTCTTGTACTGGGATAACTTCTTTTTATATTGATCTAACAGAGTCAGTGTGCAATCTCGTTCGATCATTGGCAAAATAATTCCAACGTACTACAATAAAGAGAGCGTGGATATTGTTGAATGAAATACCAAATATAACACCAACAGTAATACACTCATAAGTTAATCGCTTTATATGATTTCTTACAACCCCCTCATGGAATTAAGAGCTTATTCCGTACATTATATGAGGAAAACCAGTATCTGGGATAGGAGGGCCAAATATTAGCGTTACAGAATACTTCCGTTTCAATTAAATACTCGTCTCTACCCATTAAAGATAAGTATAAGAGGCATTTCTTTACCTACTACTATAAAAATGCCATTATAGTTTGGTAAAACTGCATGGCTATCTCTACGGAGCGGCTGAGTCAACTAAAATTCAAGATATAGAAGAGCGAGCAGGAGCAAGTTTTAGAAGGGAACATCATTTTCTTTCACTTCGACGGTAAATACGTGTTAACGGTTCGAAGGAAAGGTAAATTTGCATTTGGTAAATCATCTCCTTCCAATGTGATGCATGAAAATTTCTAAATAAGACTACGATAACGTTCTCAAAAATACGTTTTCACGTTGAGACCCATTACATCATCGAAAGAATTATCCACAAAAACCTGTGTTCTGAAATCCCTCTAATTGTTTTTCCATAAGGAAGATCGGTCAGCTACTTGGAAATACGGAGTAAGGTTGCCCAAGTCGTACCCCTTAAGGAACAATTACTGTGTTTAGTAGTGTAATTTAAATAACACGGCTTTTTAACGTACACTGAATCTTTATTTGTTAAGCTATCAACCAGCTCCCAATATAAACACAAAAATGTTTTCTCAAAACGAGTTTTCAGCCTTTCTCAAATCTGTACCATTGGTACAATTAAGGCTCCTGGTTTCCCAATCTCTACCGTATGTAGCCTAAGTTGTACTTAGAATAAGAAGTCTGCGACGACATCATGAATCCATGGAATAATGTGACAAAACATCAAAATAGCAAATGACAACCAATAAATCTTACTTGGATAGTTGCACGTAATGAGATTACACATTAGAAAGAAAATACATATTCTTAACAAATTAAATTGTTTAAATTGGCGTATCGCAGATTAATTGGGTTGAAGACGGCTATCATAGACGTATTTCTTTGTTTTACTTTCCACATCAGCGCATAGGTTATGTGCCCAAACTTTACATTCCATACTCTGGATCACGTCTTCTTCTCGTTCTTCATTACACAGCTGATATAACCAATTCACACTGTTCTTTATTTTTTATTCTTGTTAAAGGTTTCATGTGCCTAATTTTTATAGGTTTGTGCACAGGTTTCTTCATTTTATTTGCCTTTTCCCTCCCTTCTAAATCTTTACCGTAAAGAAGTAATGTTAATCCCATTATTGGTTTAGGTCGTTCCGTATTTTTCTTAATGCGTTTTCTTCTACACGGGAGAGGAGATAAAGTGTTCATGTAAGACTTAATTTGTTTACTGTTAGTTTCGGCAATTGTTGGGGTAGTGTATTCAGATCCATATTCTTGAGTAATTGTATAAGACCTAGACTGATTTATTGAGTGGTATTGCAATGTTAGGCGCCTTCCGGATTTTCCCGTTGTTGCTTCAGTTACACCAGCCGATTCTTGGTCTCAATGATCAACAATATGTACAGTAGTACCTGAAAAGTCCTCTTCCTTGATGACATTTCTCTCATTGGGCAACAAGCCCATTGTCTTAAAACGGTTTAGTACTATGGCCATGGAAACAAATCTTTGGTATGCATTACCCAGGAGTTCTGCAATGATAGCTTCTTTTATGAAATTGACACGATTTGAACGTACAATGAAAATGCCGCTTCATTTTAGGTGTTTTTTTTAATGTTTTCTAGAACGACGTGCCAGTGGCTGTAGACAATGACTCGTCTCAGCAGGAAATGATAGTATGATGACACTACAATCATGAGCCAGATGAATTGCCTTTGAATTTTTGGCGTATGTGCTATGTCCATCCTGGAAAAGATGAATTTCTATCTGATCCCTTTTTCTTACTTTTTATGAAATTTTCTAGTCGTCGAATAAACAGTTCTGATGTTTTCCACCCATTTGTCGAGCATCCACACGCTGTGTTTGGTGAAGCTTCCATTTTGAAGATGTCATTCATTGGACTATGCTTAAATATTAATACTGGAGGTGTAAATTCGACTGCTTCATTGATTGTACATCTACATCTAATCCATACTCTGCAAGCCACCTGACTGTGTGTGGCGGAGGGTACCCTGAGTACCTATAACGGTTCTCCCTTCTAATCCAGTCTCGTATTGTTCGTGGAAAGAAGGATTGTCGGTATGCTTCTGTGTGGGCTCTAATCTCTCTGATTTTATCCTCATGGTCTCTTCGCGAGATATACGGAGGAGGGAGCTTGCTTGACTCTTCGGTGAAGGTATGTTCTCGAAACTTTAACAGAAGCCCGTACCGAGCTACTGAGTGTCTCTCCTGCAGAGTCTTCCACTGGAGTTTACCTATCATCTCCGTAACGCTTTCGCGATTACTAAATGTCTTGTAACGAAGCGCGCTGCTCTCCGTTGGATCTTCTCTATCTCTTCTATCAACCCTATCTGGTAAGGATCTCACACTGCTGAGCAGTATTCAAGCAGTGAGCGAACAAGCGTACTGTAACCTACTTCCTTTGTTTTCGGATTGCATTTCCTTAGGATTCTTCCAATAAATCTCAGTCTGGCGTCTGATTTACGGACGATCAACTTTATATGATCATTCCATTTTAAATCACTCCTAATGCGTACTCCCATATAATTTATGGAATTAACTGCTTCCAGTTGCTGACCTGCTAATTTGTAGCTAAATGGTGAGGCATCTATCTTTCCTTGTATTCGCAGCACATTACACTTGTCTACATTGAGATTCAATTGCCATTTCCTGCACCATGCGTCAATTCGCTGAAGATCCTCCTGCATTTCAGGACAATTTTACATTGTTACAACCTCTCGATACACCACAGCATCATCTACAAAAAACCTCAGTGAACTTCCGATGTCACCCACAAGGTCATTTATGTATATTGTGAATAGCAACGGTCCTATGACACTCCCCTGCGGCACACCAGAAATGACTCCGACTTCGGAAGACCTCTCTCCATTGAGAATAACATGCTGCGTTCTGTTATCTAGGAACTCTTCAATTCAATCACACAATTGGTCTGATAGTCCATATGCTCTTACTTTGTTCATTAAACTACTGTGGGGAACTGTATCGAACGCCTTGCGGAACTCAAGAACCACGGCATATATCTGTGAACCCGTGTCTATAGCCCTCTGAGTCTCGTTGATGAACAGCGCGAGCTGGGTTTCACACGACCGTCTTTTTCGAAACCCATGCTGATTCCTACAGAGTAGATTTCTAGTCTCCAGAAAAGTCATTATACTCGAACAATTCTACAACTGATCGACGTTAGAGATGGAGGTCTATAGTTCTGCACATATGTTCGACGTACCTTCTTGAAAACGGGGATGAAATGCTCCCTTTTCCAATCCTTTGGAATGCTACGCTCTTCTAGAGACCTACGGTACACCGCTGCAAGAAGGGGGGCAAGTTCCTTCCCGTACTCTGTGTAAAATCGAACTGGTATCCCATCAGGTCCAGCGGCCTTTCCTCTTTTGAGCGATTTTAATTCTTTCTCTATCCCTCTTTCGTCTATTCCGATATGTAGCATTTTGTCATCTGTGCGGCAATCTAGAGAAGGATCTACAGTGTAGTCTTCCTCTGTGAAACAGCTTTTGAAAAAGACATTTAGTATTTCGGCCTTTAGTGTGTCATCCTCTGCTTCAGTGCCATTTTGGTCACGCAGTGTCTGGACATTTTGTTTTGATCCACCTACCGCTTTGACATAAGACCAAAATTTCTTAGGATTTTCTGCCAAGTCAGTACATAGAACTTTACTTTCGAATTCATTGAACGCCTCTCGCATAGCCCTCACACTACATTTCGCTTCGCGTAATTTTTGTTTGTCTGCAAGGCTTTGGCTATGTTTATGTTTGCTGTGAAGTTCCCTTTGCTTCCGCAGCAGTTTTATAACTCGGTTGTTGTACCACGGTGGCTCTTTTCCATCTCTTACGATCTCGCTTGGCACATACTCATCTAACGCATATTGTACGATGGTTTTGAACATTGTCCACTGATCGTCAACACTATCTGTACTTGAGACAAAACTTTTGTGTTGAGCCGTCAGGTACTCCGTAATCTGCTTTTTGTCACTTTTGCTAAACAGGAAAATCTTCCTACCTTTTTTAATATTTCTATTTACGGCTGAAATCATCGATGCCGTAACCGCTTTATGATCGCTGATTCCCTGTTCTGCGTTAACTGTTTCAAATAGTTCGGGTCTGTTTGTCACCAGAAGGTCTAATATGTTATCGCTGCGAGTCGGTTCTCTGTTTAACTGCTCAAGGTAGTTTTCAGATAAAGCACTTAAAAAAAAAAAATTCACTGAATTCTTTGTCCCTGCCACCCGTTATTAACGTTTGAGTCTCCCAGTCTATATCTGGCAAATTAAAATCTCCACCCAGAACTATAACATGGTGGGGAAATCTACTCGAAATATTTTCCAAATTATCCTTCAGGTGCTCAACCACAACAGCTGCTGAGCCAGGGGGCCTATAGAGACATCCAGTTACCATGTCTGAGCCTGCTTTAACCGTGACCTTCACCCACATCATTTCTCATTTCGGATCTCCGTCCATTTCCTTCGATATTATTGCACTTCTTATCGCTATAAACACGCCTCCCCCTTCACTGTCCAGCCTGTCTCTGCGGTATACATTCCAATCTGAGTTTAGGATTTCATTACTGTTTACGTCTGGTTTCAGCCAACTTTCTGTCCTTAGTACTATATGGCCATTGTGACTGTTTATTAACGAGAGCAGTTCTGGGACCTTTCTTTAGACGCTCCTGCAGTTTACTATTAGCACATTAATATTGTTATTCCCTGTTGCATTTTGACTATTTCTACTTTGCCGCGTCTCAGGAGGCGTCTTGTCGGGCCTAGGGAGGGAATTCTCTAACCTAAAAAAAAAACCATGTGCGCTCCACACGTACTCCGCTACCCTTGTAGCCGTACAGGGTGCGGCAGCGTTCATAGTAGGATATTTTGGATATGACTCCTGTCGAATGATGCCCCTCTGCAAAACACATTCATTTAGGCGGCGTTGGAAGCTTTCCATAACTCGGCGTAATGCATTCACTGTGTCATTGCCGACGGCAGTTCTGATGCGACCCTTCAACTCAGGAATGGTGGCATAACGTGTTCGGAACACTTCTTGCTTCAGGCAGCCCTAAAGGAAAGAGTCTCCACAGGAAAGGTCAGGTGAGCGAGGCGGCCAGGAAATGTCACCAAAACGGGAAATTACTCTACCGGGAAATGTCTGTCGCAAGAAATCCATGCAAATTCTGGCTGTGTGCGAGGTCGCTCCGTCTTGTTGAAACCATAATTGTTCCACATCCACATCGACCATACCTAATTGCGGAAGAACGAAGTCTTTCAGCACTTTTAGGTAGCGTTCACTGGTGACAGTTGCACCTCTGTCATCCTCAAAGAAGAAAGGGCGAATAATTCCGAAGGAAGTAACTCCACACCACACTGTGACACGAGAATTCTGCAAGGGCTTGATGTGCAGTTCAAGCTGGTTTACATCACTCCAACAACGAATATTCTGTTTATTCACTGAACCACGTAACTCGAAATGAGCTTCATCTGACATCAGGATGGTGTGCATTTTTGGATTTTGGTGAAGGAGATCACGCATGCTTAGCAGAATATTTCACGTGAAACCCAATCGTGAGGCCTAATTTCCTGAACAATCTGCAGCTTATATGGCTGAAAATGGAGATCTTCGAGCAATAGTCTCTTGAATGAGCGATCGGACATATACACAGTTTGCGCACGAGGACGAGAAAATCTTTTTGCGTTACGCAATAGTGCAGCACGAACATGTCCCACGGCTTCTGGTGTCCGCACAGTTCTTTCACTTCTTCCCGGTTATCCATTGTAAACAGAACATGTTCGAAATGCACGTACCCACCTGACAATGGTCCGTCCATCTGGAACTTTCCCATGACGACGCAAGTTGAAATGTTGCCGAAATAGACGATGGGTAGCAATAACAGAGTCGTTATTCTTGAAATGACTTTCAACAGCAAAGGCACGATGCTGCGTACTCCACCGCTCCATATTAATGTCATTAGTACATGAATGCGACACGAGCTGGCGCGCATTCCTGCAGTAAGTCATTGTACTACGGGAGTCAAATTACGCTATGAACGCTGCCCCGCCCTGTACATACACATGTCGTTCTAAGTCTCCTTTCCTGCTTGCTTTCCCGATTGCTCGCACTTCGTGTTTGCCTTTTCAGGCAATTATTTTAGACGGTTTGTGAACTGTGGGTAATTCGGTTTCGTCCGCGCTATATACTTTGTAAGCAGTAAACTTATATTCATCTATTAGTATATCATATTGACCAAAAACTCATTAACATGCTGTTTGTTAAACTTCCTTTGTAAGGTCGATATTGCTTCGAGAGCCCACAAGGAGAATGTGGGATGATCTTTCGTAAACCTTTAACACCACTTTTTACTGGATATCTTTTTCCTTTGTTGAAGTGATGCAGTAGATGATATTTCTCAGCAAGTTGGTAGGCAAGTTCCCTTAATTCAGTAATAGTTACTCCGACAAAACCAGACTCTAAATTGATTATATGCTGTGATATTTTATCTTCCATCTCTGCAGTCATATATTAGGTCTTCAAAAATTCGATTTTTTTAAAGCCATTGAAATGACAATGTAGTGTAGACACTGGTACCTTCTGCATACTTCATTAAATCCAGTTTCACCATTCCTATGTTCAGTAACGATACGTCCATATCCTTCTGCTTCCATTTATTCTACGCTCTCTTCGCCATATTGATCAGCTGAAATAAACAGTTTTTAGTTGATACGTAAATTCTGTCAGAGCCGAAGACGTACTGGTACGATTTACTAATTTTTGACAGGTGCGACTTATGCGTTCAGACCACTACCGTTTCAAACAAGATCTACAAGGATGACCTCAAAGTTTTCTAACGTTTGGTTATGCTGAAATGAATGGCAGAGCGCACGAAAATAGACCTCCTACAAAACAATTACCGTATCATCATGTTCTTCTCTGAAATTTCTTACAAATGAGCGAGAGAATGTAATAAAAACAGTAAAACAAGCTTACTGGTTAATTATTTTTCTGTCACTTCACCTAGCAGTCCGTTTACAACTATTTAGTTAACCTTTACACCATTGAATGTCGCATTTCATAAATATGGGATCAGATATTCCTTGAGTATGACTTAGGATGTAGTACGACTAACGCAAGTTGCAGATTCGGTAACAGACTATTTAATAAATGCGGTTGTTGTTTCATTTCATGAAACGTGAATTCAATGTAAAGTTTCATCGCCTGCAGTTTAGGAGGACGACATCAGGACTACCAGTTGCAAAAGATGTCCCTGGTTTCTAGTTTGATACATTTTTTCTGCTGTAATACGTTGAAACAGTGTATAACTACAGCTTTGTACACCACAATTCATTTTTTTCCCACCATGAATTCAATTTCTGTGTTAGGTTCTTAACTGACATTAACACATTTCGATCCATTGGCTCTCACAGAAAACTGGACTTTGCAAAGTATAAATTAAGCTGCAGCTCCCGCAACACGCACAATATGATTGAGTAAACGCCGGCCTCGGTGGCCGTGTGGTTCTAGGCACTTCAGTCCGGAACCGCATGACTGCTACGGTCGCAGGTTCGAATCCTGCCTCGGGCATGGATGTGTGTGATGTCCTTAGGTTAGTTAGGTTTAGGTTGTTCTAAGTTCTAGGGGACTGGTGACCTCAGATGTTGAGTCCCATAGTGCTCAGAGCCATTTAACCCATTTTTTGATTGATTAAACGACATAGGCAAAGTTTATTACTGACAAAAATGCGGAAGACATCACAACATATGGAAACTGGAAGGTTTTTGTGGCATTGTAGAGTGTTTCCAAACGGTTGTCCAAAGGTGATTGATGACCTCTGCATTTAAACTCATCCTCCACAGTGACAGGGTAGCAGATGGCTCAGTATTCCATTTCAATTGATTCCTCATATTGCGGCCATATATGTAATCACTGTTTCTGTGCTAGACATCCTCGGAAGGTGTTGCACCTCCACCGAGACTCTTTCTCCATCTCAAACAAGTGGTGTCAGTCAATCATCATGTGGTAATCAATAGTGTACCAGTGGATAGATGGGATGGGAAAAATGTCATAGTCGATAGTACGATCAATTTTAGCAATTTTACCAATTTCTTTTCCGTTATTCCGATGTCGACCAGTGTCATGGCAACATGCTTCCCAGTTGCCGTATCATCGCTAAACCACCCTTCCTCTACTTTGCTATTACCATTGCCAAGGTAGATAGATGACTCTTCAGTAGATCCTTTCATTGTTAGTGCTGTAACATATATACCAAAGTATAGCTGAGAGTGATCTATATATTTCTAGCACTTCGATCGTAGTGAACAATTTACGTTTTTGATTGCCCATCTTGCCCTGTACAGATGGGAGTCGTAGAGCATTCTCACATTCTTGGGATAAAGTTAGAGATTGAAAGATCTCCTTCCATGGTGTTTGACCAACCCTGCACCACTGTTACATATTTAATGTGCAGCTGACCAGAAGTAGACCACTGCATTCAACGTCTTGTAAAGGAGCAGAGTGATCCGAGCCTGTATCTACTATTCTGCACCAAACTTACTCACGGCACCCATCCAAGTGCACAAAATTTTTCCAGATGCGCACATGTTGACGAGCTTAGCACCCCTTATCAGTGGATAGTAGATATGAAAGTTTTGTGATAACAGATGATTAAGAAGAAGAAGAAGAAGAAGAAGAAGAAGAAGAAACGTTTGGTTTTTACGCATAATGGAGCCCCTGATGGACGGAGTTTGAAGCATTTATATAAATCAACTATGCCATGAATTCTTGTAAAGGAACAGAGCGATGTCCAGTTTTCTGTGAGATCCAATGGATCGAAACATTTTAATGTCAGTTTAGAACCTAACATAGGCCTTCAAGTCATGGTGAAAAAAAATTAATGGCAGTGTACAAAGCTGTAGTCATACACTGTTCAAACGTGTTACAGCAGAAAAGAATATCAAACAACAAAACAGGGACCTCTCTTGCGACTGATAGTTATGATATGGTCCTCCCACAGTACAGGCAATGAAACTTTACACTGCTTAGTGCAGGGACTTCGATCAATGGTCACCTTCTCCAATGGATCAATACCTGAATATTTAATAGGATCATCATATATGCTCGATGTCAGCACACAGACCATATTTGTTTCTTATATAGTTCTTAGCAAAGCATCTATAGTTTGTAGGTTTCCTCTCTCTTGGATGGTACAAAATAAGGATGGTGGAGAGAATGTTTGGATGACGGACTTGAATGTATACTGAGGGACGCAGATCTCCTTTGGACTGCAGTATCTGTAGGTAATTTGGAAACGCATTGCAATGCAGTAGCAAAATCCTTGTCACTCTCCCAGTCCCGTAACTGCATGTACTGTCTTCTCTACCACCTCATGTTGCAGGGGAAAGCTACATTTTGTGTTGGGCCTCGCAAATCGAACACAACTGGCAGACCGAGGACCACATCTTCCCTTTCACCACCAAATGGTGAAAACATGGTCCTGTCACATTAACTCAGATCATCCTTTTTCTGCATTGTTTGCAGAAGGTGGTAGATATTGCGCTCTCGGACTTCTGCTCAGTTATGACTTAAATTGCGACGATCACATGTACAAAGCTGAAGGGATGAGTGGGGGAGACTGAGGAACGGTCACAGGATGCAGAGCCATCATCCTCCCTTGCCTATAACCAAGCGGATTTATCGCTAAATCTGTGACAGGGATTGGTGATACAATACATTACAAATACTGGAGAAATAACTAGCAGCGGCGTGAGGAAGCTGCAAATACTGGCTTAATACCATGTTCCTTAGCCAAATCACTTTCTAAATTTGGTGATTTTATTACTTGCTTACATCGCTGACGACGAACACCCTCACTTTCAGTCTGTTAATACACACCGTATGGATCACCTGCATTCGGTTGCGGTATTTGTCTAGAAGACCACTTCACTTGGAAGCAATACCATATCTCGATTGATAAAGCTTGTATAGTTCATAACATGGATATTGTTAATGGTATTTGTGTGCACTGGTATTGCAATGTTTTTTAATGGCTGGCAGCTTATGAGACGAATATGTCTCTCTTCCTAAGACACACTGGTACTACTTGCAAGAAAAACTAATGACGCATGTCTATCCATTGTGGACTTTCACTCAATAATGCATTCAGTAATTAGTAGGGGATATGTGATCGATTCGCTATGATCAGCACATATGTGTGCTGTGGTGAGCATTCCAACATGTGCAAAGAAAATGAATTTGCCCTGTCACAAGGAAGATATGGATTTGATGTAAGGGGATTGAAAGACTTTTTTTACTTGGAAGGGTCTAGCGAAGCAGGGGATACAACCCGTCGGCTTTGACCAATGATGTCAGAATTGGCCAGAGAGCATTTATTGCTCAGATGAAAGACTTGACAAGAATTACCGTTTTAGCCACAAACACAAACAGCATAACGTCTGTGGTAAGAAGTTCTCTACAATGCTCCTTATCTGTCGACGATTTATATATATATATATATATATATATATATATATATATATATATATATATATATATATATATATATATTGAGCAATGGAGCTGTTCCTTTTCAGTTGCAGCTCACAGTGAAGAGGATGGAGGAATGAGCTGCAAAGACAGGTATCACAATTTCCGCAGAAAATTGTATGCGTTTTAATTTTAATCGTTCTCGTATTATTTTTAATTTATCTGACTTGCATATGAGGGACACCATTCTACATTTTAGGCCCGCCCGCCAGCCGTGCTGTCTAACGCACTGCTTCGCGAGCGTGAAGGCTTTCAGGTCCCGGGCACGAATCCGCCCGGTGGATTAATGTTGAGGTTTGGTGTGCCGGCCAGCCTGTGGATGGTTTATAGGCGGTTTCCCATCTGCCTCAGTGAATACGGGCTGTTTCCCCTTATTCCGCCTCAGTTACACTATGTCTGCGCAAACACCGTCTCCATGTACACGTACACCATAATTAATCTACCACACAAACATTGGGGTTACACTCCTCTGGAATAAGACTTTCCAGGGGAGGGGGGGGGGGGGGTGAGGGTGAGGGTTCCACCACTAGGGGCCGAACCGCATGATAACCCTGGATTCGGTGTGGGGCGGCGGTATGTGAGTGGATTGATGTAGCCTGTTCTGGAGTTGTATACCACTGAGTGATATGCCAGGGACGAAGCCTCTCCGTCGTTTCTAGGTCCCCAGTTCAATACATACATATATTCATGCTACATTTTAAAGACTCAATGAGGATTCTGGGCCTCATTTTTTGTTCCAAACTGTTGCGATTATCACAGCTAAAGAACCTGAAGGCAAGGACCCAGGAGCGCTTAATATCTTAACGTGCCTTAATTTCCAAGCAGCGTCCTTGAGGAAATGGTTTGTGGACAATAAAGTTTCTGAAAAGTACTATCCTTTACCGAGACCGGACCTGTACCCAATGGAACACCTTTGAGATCAGTTGGAACGTCGATCTGCTCAAGCCCTTTCGCTGAAAGTGTCCCAGGAGAATTCAACCTGTGCAAATAAGGGGCATCTACTCCAGTTGTATAGGGTTTTCCATGAGACCATGTGTAGACTATGGGAACAGGCGGCACGGATTAGCGAGACCTTCGTACCTGAAGATCATTGACGCTATGAGGGATCAGGTTGACGATTGGTGATTACATGACCTGCCCAATCCCCAGTCTCTACTTTGGGACTGCGGCATCACCACTCATCATCTGGCAGCAAACCTTCATGGAACATCAGGCATATAAGTTCTTCTAAACTAAAACTATACTCCATCCGAGCAAGTTTGGGAAGGCCCGACGGTACCGACAACCAGCGTGTCATCCTCAGTTGTTAGCTATCACTGGATGCAGATATGGTGGTTATGTGGCTAGCACACTGCTCTCCTGGCCACGTTCAGCTGTCCTAACCAGAGGAATTATTTCTCAGTCAAGTAGCTCCTCAATTGGTCTCAGAAGAGCTGGATACCAATCGCTCGCCAACAGTGATCAGCAGATCTGAACAGTCTCCCATCCAGGTGCTAGGCAAATGCTACAGCGCAAAGCTTCGATGATCTGACCGGAACCAGTGCTACCGCTGTGTCAAGGCTGCTGGCATATAAGTTTCTCGCTGCTCCCAATTCACTACCATACCATATTGTTGGTCGTGCACCTTTCGAAAGCCTTCTCTCTAATAGTCCACTAGCATCTCGGTCGTTTGGGATCCGCCTGAAGAATGTACTGGAATCACTTGGTGTTGGGCAAGTACAAACCATAATTCAGGTTTTTAACTAACTGCTTCATTTCTTACTGCTGAGACCCAGAGTAATTTTAGATTTAATGCAGTACAGGAGAGGCTTCAACCGTGTGTTTAATTTAATACTATATTTGTGACACTTTAAATGTGCACCACAACTGCATCTCTGTACTTGTGGATGGATATAAACAGGGGGACTCCACTGGTTACTCTGTTGTTATCCCTTATCGTGTTGTCGAGTCAGTTGACTCAAGAGTTCGCTGTTTTACATGCGGAGTGGCACGCGGTCATGCGGCACTGGAATAAATGAGTTGCGTGGTAGCGGCTAAATTTCTCGTCTGCCCCGACTCCTTGAGTGTCCTTCACTCTCTACAACACATGTATCCAGCAGATAAATTAGTACAGGATATCCAGGACACCATTTTCCATCTATGAAAGCTGGGGAGTGAGGAACCTTTTTCCTGGATGCTAGTGTACATGGAAATTAAGGGAAACGAAATGGCGGATGTACTAGTTAAGGAGGCGTGCGCGATACTCAGATAGTTCAGTGTGCCATCCTTACTTGATTTCACCTCGTTGTTAAGTTACAGAGTTATGCATCTATCGGAAGATGAGTCGGTGAACTTGGCAGAGAGTAAACTGCATCTAGTAAAGTCAACAACTCGGCCACCACGTACCACCTTCCAGCTTCACAGGCTGGATGAGGCCCATCACACTCTTCTTCACGTAGGATACAGTCCTATAACGCCTGGTTTCTTGTTCCGACAAAAGGACCCTCCAGTGTGCGGTGCTTATGGGGTACAGATCACGGTGCTCTAGATTTTAGTAGACTCTGTTTTGTATTCATATAAGATGGCAGGATTCCTTTGCTCTCTATTTCAACTCATAATCAAAGGAATGTGGTACGACTTTTAAGGTTTTGGAAAATGTCTGACTTACTTCCTAAAATTTTTGGGACAAGTTTTTGATGTGTTGTTGTCAGGGTGACTGGCTTGTACATGCTTTTGTAAGTAATCAGTCAGTCACATTTTCCTGGGAAATTATTTTGGCTTTCCTCTTACGTTAACCGTTTTTAATTGCTAATTTTAGAACATCTCACTAATTTACGTTAACTTAAGGGATGTCAGTGTGATTGTAAGAATGGCCATGAGTTTGGTTGGCAGAAAATGACTGTCATTGTGCTAGGCGCATCCTACACTACTAATTTTCGTACGTGCACTGATGGCCAGAACTCCCTATATCGGAAAACATCTGTTTTGTACATCTATAAACTCTTTTTATATCTGCCACTACAATAAATATTATAATCGTCATTATTATTATTATTATTATTATTATTATTATCACTATTAGTGACAGCAGCAGTAGTACTTCTACCGCCAGTGTTAACTACACTCCTGGAAATGGAAAAAAGAACACATTGACACCGGTGTGTCAGACCCACCATACTTGCTCCGGACACGGCGAGAGGGCTGTACAAGCAATGATTACACGCACGGCACAGAGGATACACCAGGAACCGCGGTGTTGGCCGTCGAATGGCGCTAGCTGCGCAGCATTTGTGCACCGCCGCCGTCAGTGTCACCCAGTTTGCCGTGGCATACGGAGCTCCATCGCAGTCTTTAACACTGGTAGCATGCCGCGACAGCGTGGACGTGAACCGTATGTGCAGTTGACGGACTTTGAGCGAGGGCGTATAGTGGGCATGCGGGAGGCCGGGTGGACGTACCGCCAAATTGCTCAACACGTGGGGCGTGAGGTCTCCACAGTACATCGATGTTGTCGCCAGTGGTCGGCAGAAGGTGCACGTGCCCGTCGACCTGGGACCGGACCGCAGCGACGCACGGATGCACGCCAAGACCGTAGGATCCTACGCAGTGCCGTAGGGGACCGCACCGCCACTTCCCAGCAAATTAGGGACACTGTTGCTCCTGGGGTATCGGCGAGAACCATTCGCAACCGTCTCCATGAAGCTGGGCTACGGTCCCGCACACCGTTAGGCCGTCTTCCGCTCACGCCCCAACATCGTGCAGCCCGCCTCCAGTGGTGTCGCGACAGGCGTGAATGGAGGGACGAATGGAGACGTGTCGTCTTCAGCGAAGAGAGTCGCTTCTGCCTTGGTGCCAATGATGTTCGTATGCATGTTTGGCGCCGTGCAGGTGAGCGCCACAATCAGGACTGCATACGACCGAGGCACACAGGGTCAACACCCGGCATCATGGTGTGGGGAGCGATCTCCTACACTGGCAGTACACCTCTGGTGATCGTCGAGGGGACACTGAATAGTGCACGGTACATCCAAACCGTAATCGAACCCATCGTTCTACCATTCCTAGACCGGCAAGGGAACTTGCTGTTCCAACAGGACAATGCACGTCCGCATGTATCCCGTGCCACCCAACGTGCTCTAGAAAGTGTAAGTCAACTACCCTGGCCAAAAAGATCTCCGGATCTGTCCCCCATTGAGCATGTTTGGGACAGGATGAAGTGTCGTCTCACGCGGTCTGCACGTCCAGCACGAACGCTGGTCCAACTGAGGCGCCAGGTGGAAATGGCATGGCAAGCCGTTCAACAGGACTACATCCAGCATCTCTACGATCGTCTCCATGGGAGAATAGCAGCCTGCATTGCTGCGAAAGGTGGATATACACTGTACTAGTGCCGACATTGTGCATGCTCTGTTGCCTGTGTCTATGTGCCTGTGGTTCTGTCAGTGTGATCATGTGATGTATCTTACCCCAGGAATGTGTCAATAAAGTTTCCCCTTCCTGGGACAATGAATTCACGGTGTTCTTATTTCAATTTCCAGGAGTGTATATTAGTTAATAGCCAGTATTTATTACTTACATTGTCGCTATAGACACTCAAATCATTTTAATGTTTCCAGAATGAGGTTTTCACTCTGCCGCGGAGTGTGCGCTGATATGAAACTTCCTGGCAGATTAAAACTGTGTGCCCGACCGAGACTCGAACTCGGGACCTTTGCCTTTCGCGGGCAAGTGCTCTACCAACTGAGCTACCGAAGCACGACTCACGTCCGGCACTCACAGCTTTACTTCTGCCAGTATCCGTCTCCTACCTTCCAAACTTTACAGAAGCTCTTCTGCGAAACTTGCAGAACTAGCACTCCTGAAAGAAAGGATATTGCGGAGACATGGCTTAGCCACAGCCTGGGGGATGTTTCCAGAATGAGATTTTCACTCTGCCGCGGAGTGTGCGCTGATATGAAACTTCCTGGCAGATTGAAACTGTGTGCCCGACCGAGACTCGAACTCGGGACCTTTGCCTTTCGCGGGCAATTGCTCTACCACTGAGCTACCGAAGCACGACTCACGTCCAGCACTCACAGCTTTACTTCTGCCAGTATCCATCTCCTACCTTCCAAACTTTACAGAAGCTCTTCTGCGAAACTTGCAGAACTAGCACTTCTGAAAGAAAGGATATTGCGGAGACATGGCTTAGCCACAGCCTGGGGGATGTTTCCAGAATGAGATTTTCACTCTGCAGGGGAGTGTGCGCTGATATGAAACTTCCTGGCAGATTAAAACTGTGTGCCCGACCGAGACTAGAACTCGGGACCTTTGCCTTTCGCGGGCAAGTGCTCTACCAACTGAGCTACCGAAGCACGACTCACGTCCGGCACTCACAGCTTTACTTCTGCCAGTATCCGTCTCCTACCTTCCAAACTTTACAGAAGCTCTTCTGCGAAACTTGCAGAACTAGCACTCCTGAAAGAAAGGATATTGCGGAGACATGGCTTAGCCACAGCTTGGGTGATGTTTCCAGAATGAATATAATGAACATAGTATTTATGAGTTCTAGGCTGCCGTTGCACAATATAAGAAAAGAAAGGAAATGTCTTCTTGAGGTGCACAAAGGGCTATCACATCATTGTCGAAAGGAAAGTTGCTCCGCTGCTCAGCGAGAGAAGGAAAATGTTGATAGGAAAATGGGAAGGAAAAAAAAATGTCTTCTGCATTGGTGAGCATCTGAATAGTATCTTAAAATTCCGGCAAGAAATAAAGTCCCAGGAAGCAAATAAGATTCATACATACAGGCAACTGGCAACCTCTACTATCCAAATATTGTATTTGAAGCATTTAACCATTAATTATGATTTTCAGCATATTTCCAAATATCCTCCTGTAGTCACAATGTTGGCTTATTTTAAAGTGTTCAATTTCTATGTAAGAATAATAGTCTAGAAAAGTAGCATGCCTATTCCTCATAATAAACGATGCTGTGTGGCCCATGATCCACGTTGTAGCGTTGTTTTTTGCTCGTGGATACCTCAGTTTTTGTGGCTGAATGATCTCTAAAAGGTCTACACCACTGGGCGTCGTACGGTCCATCACTGACAATCGTTGACGAAGAAATGTTGTAATTTCTTCTGCATGTCCGCACGTGAACCTATGAAGGAGCGTATCGACTCTTCCGCATGCGTCACAGTTGGGCGTTGGATGAAGGCCTATTTTATGTAGCTTTTCATTCGTTGCTACTTTATCGTTGACTGTGAGATACCAGTCTGCTGTGACGCGTGATGGTAACATGTCGTTGTGCACATTCCGCCATATTATACTCCAATGTGTATGTGGATATTTTTCTTCGAGACGATTCCTGTGGTTTGTTGTCATGAGAAGGTCATAAAGCTTCCTGTTCGTCAGGCTTCCGGTATCGACGATGTTGTGTCGAATGTAGCTCATTTCCATGTAGTATAGTCGCACATGCCGGCGATATTAACGGGTGGGTCCAAGCTATGAGGTTTCCACCGCTGAATGAGGTTTCTGATGAGACTGGTCCTCCGGGTACGAAACTCCTTCCTGATGCGATTTAGGAGCAGGGTGACACATTTTTTGTGTACTTTAATGAGGTTAAGGCCACCTTTGGACGAAGGTAAGGTTAAGGTATCGAACTGAACTTTGAAAATATGTCCCCTAAAAATAAACCAACATAACGCTTGTTGTATACTCTTTGCTAGATGGTCGGAGATTGGAAGAATTTGCGCCAAATAATTCATCTTGCTCGTAATGTCGATCTCGATGGTCTTAACTTTCTGTAGTATGTTCAAGTCACGGTCGGAGTGAAGCATCAAAGCAGCACGTAATTTATGAAGCATGTGTGACCAGTTCGTCGTCAGGAATTTGTCTGGTTTGGCTTCAAGATTTGCAAAACTGTGGTTTTAGTTCTATTGAGTATTGCTCCTGAAAGAAACGTGAATGTTTGTAGAAGAGTTGCTGCTGACAGAAGTTGTTGCGATGATGACACAGTTACGCATATATCGTCAGCATACGCAATGCATGGGATAGTGACAGACTCGACGCTAAGCCCGATCCCGCTATGCACTAAGTTGTCCAGGAGCGGCTCTACTGCAATGGCGTACAAAATCATTGAGAGAGGACGTCCTTGGCGGATGGACTGCTCGATGGAAACTTCTTTTGTAAAATGGCCATTAATGAGAATCCGTGAAGAGGCGTTTGTAGTAAGTTTGCGAATTAATTCTATGAGATGAGGTCCAAATCCTAGTTTCTTCATGCTTTGAAAGAGGAAATCATGACGTACACGGTCATAAGCCTTCTCAAAATCTAGAAAGATCAGAGCGCCCTGTCCTTTAGTTTCAGCATATGAACAGATGATGTCCCTCAAATCGCAGGCAGCTGAGATTGCACTTCGACCTTGCACTGCACTGTACTGGTAACTGCCTAAAACCTTGTACATAACGGTTTGCATCCTTAGCTTAATCGATCTGGTGATGATTTTGAAGTCGGCATTCAGGAGTGTGATGGGTCGCATGTTTTCGACCTTCCTGCTGTTCCCTTTTTTCGGTAAGGGCAGGATGATACCTTCCGTAAATGCCTTGGGTATGACTTCCAGGTGCCAGAGTTCATTCGCTATCTCGAGGAGTGTCGGACCGAGGACGTTCCAGTATCGCTGGTAAAACTCAGCGCTGAGACCATCAGGTCCTGGTGATTTCTCTTTCTTTGCACTGTGAACCGCCGGTCGGATTTCGTCCTGTGTGAAAACAGATTCCAACTTTGCATTATCCTGTTGTGACAAGCGACAGCTCAAGGTCCTAAGAAAATCCTCGCACGAGTGTTCATCAACGAGTTGCTTCTTGTAAAGTTGACTATAATAGTCGTAGACGTGCGAGATGATGTCACGTTGATTCGTGATGGCATTCTCAGCGTCATCAACGACGGCTTCAATCAACATGGCTTTACACCGTTTCGTCGTTCTCAGGATGCGATACAGAGAGGCCCGTTCTTCGGCGGCAACGTCCTTAGGGTGGGCTCGCACGATGATGCCATGCATTCGTTGGCGTTGTATCGCCGTGATTTTCGCTTTATATCGTTTGATCTTTACGTCGATGTCTCGAGAAGGATTGTTAGTGCGACTGTACAGTTCTATCAAACAGCGATAATAAAATTCAATAGTCTGTTTCTGCCAAAAGCTTTTTTGTCGGGCGTAGCTCATGACGGTCAGGCGTAATTTAGGCTTAGCACACTGAATCCACCACTGTAGAACGCTAGCGTAACGACGTCGGTGCCGCTGGAGCTGTTGCCACGTTAAGTTCACCTCCTCTTCAAGTTGGGCATCCTGCAGAAGGCTGACATTCAATTTCCAGTAGCCCTTCCCGCGGTAAATTGGCTGGCGGTGTAGGTTGAGGTAACACTGATATGCACAATGGTCGGAGATATTGACAGGAGCTATGTCACAGTTCACAGTGTGTCGCTGGAGGGCATCGGACACACAGATCCTATCCAGCCGACTGGCAGAATGACTGGTTACGAAGGTGTACGCTACCCGTTCACCGTGCAGTTGTTCCCATGTATCGTGAAGACGCATGCCAAGAATTAAATGTTCAAGTTCGATACATCTGTTCGTGTTAGGAGTTTGGTCTCTGTCGTTGAGCACACAATTGAAGTCACCACCAAGGATGAGATGTTCACGATAACCGCTAAGAAGAATGGGAACCTCGGTTTTATAAAATTTTGAACGATCTCTCTTATGAGTGCTACCTGAGGGGGCGTACACGTTAACAATCTGCACACCATTCACTCGAAGAGAAATGCCACGACCACTGGGCAGCCACTGCACATCCGTAAAGGGTATACCGTCGCGCAGAAGGATGGCAGTGCCTACAGCATCCTGAAGATTGATGTTATCAATAAGAACGTAACCGGGCACTTCTAAGGCTGTGACTACCTCCTGTAGGAGGGCAATGTCAACGCTGGTACCATACAAGAAATCATTTAGCGAACGGAGTTTCACCGCACTTTGAATTCTATTGACGTTAAGTGTGGTAATGTTGTAGGTTTGGCTGTCACCCATGATGGTTCAGAGGACAATGAGCTCTGAGTTTCGCCTCGTCCTTCTCTCCGGCTTTGAACCAAACTCGTTGGTAACGTTTGGAGTACGAAACGAAATGTCAAAACCAATAACGGGTCAGGGAGGGGAAGGTCGCAGCGCGATGGTCATGCGCGAGAGCAGCTACTGCTGCATCTCCTCGTTCTGCTGCCACCACGGCTCATTGCTGTCGGGGTGCTGCGCGGTGCGCGCGCCGCCCTGCCCGCCACCGCCGGCTGAGTCTGTCAACGTGGTCGCATCCGCCTGGCCACCACGCGGGGCTGCGACTGACGTCAGCGAGTTCCTGCGAGATCGCTGCTGCAGCTGCTCGCTGCTCTGCTCGCTCTTCCTCTTGGCCGTTACGGTACTCTGATCCCTTTCAGCGCTCAGTAGTGCCTTCAGGTGTTTGGTTTGTTCACGAATGCGTTCTTGCCTCGCGGTGTCCTCGCAGCGCACGGAGCAAGAAGATAGAGGTTCAGTCTCGTTGCTACTTTCTGACATGCGTACGGGTCCTAAATCATTCGACTTTTCCTCTTTGCTACTATTCCCTTTGCTTCTCCTTCGGCGGCCTTTCTTCGTGTCTGCTACAGTCTCTACCGATAGGGGTGGTTCAGGCAAACTGATCTGCACCCGCTCGTGTATCTCACACGGCTTAGTTTCAGAGGTGGCTGGCGCATCGTTGGTATCCAGCGGTAACTGCCCCGGTGAGGATGACGGTGCCGAATCGACGTCCGTCCTACCGCAAATGTCTTTGGCACTGCATTCCACCCGAACTGGCACCTCCGCCTCGCTGACATGTTCCTGCTGCCGGGGTGGTGGTACAGTCCCCGCGACCACCTCACTCAATAGTGGTACTAGCTTTTCACTACCGTCTGCAGGACGTTCCCGTGGAAGTTGAAATGGACGTCTACGTGTACAGTTCATCCGCAGATGTTCAGTTGAATGGCAGATCGAACAGGTAGGGGGTTGACCAATGTAAGTTACCTGTGCACGACAGCCGCCAATGGCAACATACGAAGGTATATGCTTTTTCAAGTCTACACGTACACTGCGCACCCCGCTGTTAACTTGGTAGCGATAGGCACTCGACCATTTTTCATTTGTAACTGACAAAACAGCGCCGTACAGTGACAGAGAACGTGCAATCAGATCATTAGGGCACTCAGGTGGCACATTAAATACCCTGACGGTTCTTACTCCGTATCCCGAAGGCACGATTTGGACATTACTGATACTGCCATCATTATAACGGAATGGTCTCACACCAACATGCTCCTCAGCGAATTTCTCGTAAGTGTCACTCGAAATAAATTTGATAAATAACGAGTACTGAACAAAGTCCAACTGGAATGTGTCGACTATATCTTCAGGCAATTTCAAATCCTCAAAGATCCACTCATGAATTTCAAACGCCTTCGGTCGCAAGGCAGCGCGATCGAAAACACACTGAACGCTGTTCGCTCTGTTAATTGTCGACATCTTACTTACAACAGTTATACAGAAACAAACGTTAACAGCGCTCGCACACGCTGCTCAGCTCTCCATCTCAGCACTGCTCGCGACGTAAACACTGGCCCGCGCTACCGCCCGTCACAGCGCGATGTGCACTGGCCGAGTGCCGGAACACGACTGAAACTGAGCTACCGAAGCACGACTCACGTCCGGCACTCACAGCTTTACTTCTGCCAGTATCCGTCTCCTACCTTCCAAACTTTACAGAAGCTCTTCTGCGAAACTTGAAGAACTAGCACTCCTGAAAGAAAGGATATTGCGGGGACATGGCTTAGCCACAGCCTGGGGGATGTTTCCAGAAATGAGATTTTCACTCTGCAGCGGAGTGTGCGCTGATATGAAACTTCCTGGCAGATTAAAACTGTGTGCCCGACCGAGACTCGAACTCGGGACCTTTGCCTTTCGCGGGAAAGTGCTCTACCAACTGAGCTACCGAAGCACGACTCACGTCCGGCAATCACAGCTTTCCGGCAGAGTGAAAATCTCATTCTGGAAACATCCCCCAGGCTGTGGCTAAGCCATGTCTCCGCAATATCCTTTCTTTCAGGAGTGCTAGTTCTGCAAGTTTCGCAGAAGAGCTTCTGTAATGTTTGGAAGGTAGGAGACGGATACTGGCAGAAGTGAAGCTGTGAGTGCCGGACGTGAGTCGTGCTTCGGTGGCTCAGCTGGTAGAGCACTTGCCCGCGAAAGGCAAAGGTCCCGAGTTCGAGTCTCGGTCGGGCACACAGTTTTAATCTGCCAGGAAGTTTCATTTTAATGTTATTTGCCTTATTAAAATTGTATTTCTTAGGTAACTATGATGTAAGAAAGGTACTGTATGTGTGAAGCCCTGGTCTGATGTAAGAGAGGGCCTAATGACCCTAACGAGATCAGGTTAAATCAATGAATAAACAGAACAATCTCACTGTCGAGCCCCATAAACCGCGAAAACATACACACATAGTAATCTGTTGTCAGTAGCGAAGCAGTAACAGCTGACTGAGCCGGTCAAGAGAATTTATGCTAGCCATTGGATATAACACATCTATCAAGTCGACTGTTGGTATTGTTACTATGAAGTGGAAACGAGAAGACACAGTAACAGATAAACCATTACCAGGCAGACCTCAGGTACAGGGGCTGTCGAGCATTGTAGAGAGTGTAATTTCTTAGACTGCCGGGCGATTTGATGACATCTCGTGGAAATCGGGTTTTCTGCCGGATATCAGCGTCTTCCAAACACGATATTTCGACGTAATTACTTGATGTCTTCATCAGGTGGTCCCTGAGACTGGCTGCTTGCTGGACCGGGTCGCATATTTATGCCTGCCCTGTGCCTGGTGTTCTGTTTACAGATCGGCCGCTGAGATGTGCAGCCGCGAGAAGGACGTACCTGCGCTTGCTAGCGACGCGAAGGGTGTGGCAGATCGCCGTCCGGCCGCGCTTGCGCCGTCGGCGGCCCCATCTGACCTCCCACTTATGACGACCAGAGCTATGGCTATAGATTTGATGGACACAGCTCCGGAAACTTTGAAGACGGCGCTGTCTGCTCCGCTCCCCGATTCTGAAGATGAGAGCTCCACCGCCCCTCAGCCACGCGGACGAAGCGGGAAACAGAAGAGGAGGGCAACAGCCGCGACGTCCTCTGTTCGCAGCTCGCCGATCAAGAAGGGGGCCAAGCAAGATTTCGCCACTGCCGCTGATGGTTTTGTCCCGGCCCGGCGAACTGCAAGACGCATGCAGTCATCGACGACGCTTCCAACTGCCGTCGCCAACTCATTCGAAGCGCTCGCTGACGCGCCGGACCAGCTGCCGCGCGATCCTGCGCCGAAGAAAGACTCCCATCTTTCGCCGATGGTCCTCCAGTTTCGGCCGCCCTATGGGGAACTGCAGAAGTTGTTGCGCAGCTGGACAATGGCCGTGTACACCGTGAAGCCTGCCGGACGAGACCTGCACAGGGTCACACTCCGCACTGCTGACGACTATCGCCGGGTCACTGAGGAGGCGTCTGAGCATGGTATCCCCTTCTATACCCACGCTTCAGTACCTGACAAGGTCTTGAAGATTGTAATCCGGGACCTCCCATTCAACATGGAAGCCGATACCTGCATCGTGAACTCGCTGACCTGGGCTTCTACATACGGGCAGTCGTGAAGATGAAGTCGCCTAAATCACGCGATGATATGCCGCTCTTCCTGGTCGTCTGCTCCGACACCGTGAAGAACCGCAAACTATACCAATTGACGCGGGCCGCCGACGTTCCGGTTCAGACCGAAGATCTTCGCTCCCGTAGAGGCCCTGTGCAGTGCTTTCGCTGCCAGGGGATCAATCACGTCGCGCGCCACTGCTCTATGCCGGACAGATGTGTTAAATGCGCCGGCGCCCACGCAGGAAGTGCGTGCCCCCGTCCGCCCACCGAGAAGCCGACATGTGCACTCTGTGGCGGTGCTCACGTTGCCAGCTATCGTGGGTGTGAGGTGTGGAAGCGTGTCATCGCTCGCCAACGTGGCCAAACACCAGCGCAGCGTCCGAAGAAGCCAGCAACGAGACGGCCCGGCGCCTCTTTGGCGGCGGCAACGTCAGGGGCGCCGTCCGCCGTCCCGGCTGCGTCGGCTGCTCCTGCTCCTGCCGCATCCGAGGCCGTGCCGACACCTGAGGCTCCTGCGCCTCCACCACAGCTGCTAGTGGCGGACCCGGGTACTACCTCTCCCGGGACGTCGGCCAGACCGCGCCCCGCCAATCGCCGGCGCGGGGGTCAGCGCCCTGTGGGTACCCAGCGCTCAGCACCGTCAGTCGAGCAGCCCCAGGTGGACTCTCACAGCGCGTCAGCCACGCCTCCCCCTTCCAGCGATGGGGGCCGCGCCGGCTGCCTCCACCGCTGACCTGGCCAAACCTCGTCGCGCAGCTCACTGCCCTGGCGACCAGTGTTACGAAGTTGATTGAACTCCTGTAGCAGCAACTCAGCACTGCAGTGCCGATCGCCTCTCCAGCCCCAGCTCTGTCAACACTCACCAGCTGCACCATGGGCAGCGTTAGAGGGCTCACGGTCGTCGCGTGGAATGCCAATGGCGTCCGCACTCAAGCTGGCGAAAATTTCGAAAATTTCTTCGAGATGAAGCCGTCGACGTCTGCCTTATCAACGAAACCCACCTGAAAGCCTGGGGTCGACGTTAGGGCGGCCAACTATTCCAGCTATCGCACCGATCGACTGACGGCGGGTGGTGGGACAGCCGTTTATGTCCGCAATGGCATTCGTCATCACGTGATACGACTTCCACCACTGGCAACCCTGGAGGCCACAGGTGTCGTTCACACCTCAGCGGGCGCCATCACTTTCGTCGCTGCCTATCGACCGCCGTCTCATCCACTGGACCCTGCTGACATCGATGCTCTGCTCTCCTTGAGGGGGCAGGTGTTCGTCGCCAGGGACTTCAATAGTAAACATGTCTCCTGGAACTCCAGGATACCCAATGCCGCTGGCCGCTGCCTGCTCCGGGTAGCGGAATGTCACCATGCGCTTGTGGTGGGACTGTACGACCTGACAATCTTCCCTGCCCGTGGCCTCCCGGATATAATCGACATCGCGGTCGTCAAGGGCATCCCTCATTTAGATCACCGCGACGACGAGGACGGCACTGTCTTCTGATCATGTCCCAGTGGTTTTTGATATCGACTTAGACGCCCTCCAACAGCCCAGGAGGGGCCTCTCACTTGCTGGCATCGACTGGGACAGGTTTCAAGCAGCCATGACGGACTCACTCGCCGCCGCGCCGCCCCCTGCGGAAGATGGAGCGGGCGCAGCACTTCTGCACTTTGCGGCAACCACGATCGACGCTGCCACTATAGCAACGCCGCCCCGACCTCGCACTCCGCCTGACTTATCCCGCCAGCTGCCGCCGGACATCCTTGCGGCCATCACTGAGAAGAACCGGGTCTACCGGGAGTGGCAGCGGACAAGAAATGCCGACACCAAGCGCCTCCTCAACAGGATGCGGCGGGACATCTGGGTCGCCACTGACAACCATTGCAATCGCGACTAGAATAAGAAGGTCGCCACCCTCTGTCTTGACGACGGCACGGCCTGGCAGACGACGAAGCGTTTCCTACGCCACACGCAACGTATCTCTCCGCTGCTGGTCCATGGTCAGGCTGTCTGCGAACCAGCTGCGAAGGCTGATGCCCTCGCAGACGCCTTTGAGGCTGCGTTTACGCCGATCAAAGACCCGACCGACGCTGTCGACGACGACCTGGTTGCTGACTGGCTCCCACGCTACTTGGAGGCACGCGACGACGATGACGTCATTGAAGAGACGACGGCGGAGGAGGTGACGTCCATCCTGCGTGCCCTGAACCCCAGGAAAGCTGCGGGCCCAGACGAAGTTTCCAACGCCCTACTCCAGAAGTTGCCGCGGGTGGCTGTCACTCATCTCGCCGACGTCTTTAATGTAATCCTCCGGTCCTGCAGTTTTCCTCAGTCCTGGAAGCATGCAGAGATCGTGGCGATTCAGAAGATGGGGAAGGATCTGCGTCAGCCCGCGAACTACAGACCTATTAGTTTACTGCCGGCCGTCTCCAAGGTCTTTGAAAGGGTGTACATCAGGTGGCTGCAGCGCCACGTTGGAGGAAGGCCTCCTGCCCGAAGAGCAGTTCGGCTTTCGCAGGGGCCACTCGGCAGTTCACCAACTCCTACGGCTAGTGGAAGATGCGTTCGTCGCCCTCGAGCAGCGCGAGTTCTTCGGCGCGGTGTTCCTGGACGTGTCGCGTGCTTTCGACAGTGTGTGGCACCGCGGCCTCTTGTTCAAACTTTTTGAACTTGGGGTCCCGACGTCGCACGTCCGTCTCATCCATTCCTATCTTGCCGAGAGGACCTTCCATGTGCGGGCCGCGCATGGCTTGTCCTCCGTCCGCCGCATCAACGCTGGTGTGCCTCAGGGCTCGGTCTTGGGACCACTCCTGTACTCGCTGTACACTTCTGATGCGCCGAAGATCGACCGTGTGCGGCTCGCCCCGTACGCGGATGACACGGCTCTATATACGAGGAGCCTCAATGCCACCGTCATGTTGCCGTCTGCAGCTCGCCGTTGACACCCTGGCAGCCTGGGCCGTCAAGTGGCGTCTCCAATTCAATGGGGCCAAGACGCAGTTCCTGATCGTCACCAGGCGACTCGTTCCTGCAGGTCTGCAACCGCTCACCGTCGGTGGCAGCCCAGTCCCGTGGCGTCCCACAGCGCATTACCTCGGCGTCACCATCGACCGCCGACTCACGTGGGTTCCGCACATCCGCGAAGTGAAGGCCAAAGTGCGGAACAGGCTCCGCATCCTGTACCCGGTGCTGAAACCCGGCTACCGACTACCACCGCGGCTGGGCATCACTCTCTACAAGGCGCTGCTCCGCCCTGTACTCCAATACGCCGCCATCGTCTGGGGGAACGCCGCCGACACTAATCTGAAGAAGCTGGAGACCCTGCAAAATCGAATCCTTCCGCTGGCCTTGCACCTGCCTTACGATTTCCCCACCGCTCATCTTCACGACATCGCGGAAGTACCTCTGCTCCATGACCTCTTCAACGTGATCGCCCGCACCTTTTACGAACGTGCTGGCCGGTCACACAACGCCCAAATCCGGACGCTGGGCCGCAAACTGCCGCGCAGCGTCACCACCCGCTGGCCACACCTGCTCACTGCACGGAAGACAATCTACATGTGAAGACGCATTACATCGGCATGCATGGGAGGCAAAGCACTAACTGCTGCGAACTCCATCACACATCGGAGGACAAGTTATCTCCGTGCAGATCCACGCGAGGTGTTCTGTTTGCCGTTCCCTAGTCGGTCCGCGCCCGCGGGTCGCGCTATCCTGCTGCTGTAGGTGTTCCCTATTCCGTCCGCGCCCACTCCGGCCCCCTCCAACTACGGTCGTGGCCTCCTGGTCTTCCCTTCTCATTCCGAGTTAGGATGCCGAGCGAGGAGGACCGCGTTACGCAGGCGCAGGGTGTGGCGGACCGCCGCGCGGCGGGACTGGCTCGGGCGACCGAGGCAGCTCTGTCGGCGGCCACATCCGGCCCCCCACGTACGACGACGCTGCAATCGGCTGCGGACTGCGCTGCGGCACACCCAATGCGCACTAGCCCGCTCACGCCAGAGCAGGTGTACCTCGTTGTACACCGACTATCGCGGGGCATTGTGTACCCTGAACAGGAAGCCGACGAACGAGCACTCCGCGCGTTCCAACAGCACCTGAGGTCACTCGGCTGCGAGGTATTCGAAGATGTGAGCGTACCGTCGGGAGCCAGTGAAGAGACCTCAGATACGCCGTTCGCTGTACCGTCAGGCGCGACGACAGAGCACGCCACTGTCATGCCACGTGACAGCACAATCCCAGAGGCCAACCTTTCCGAACTGCTCGAGGCGGAAACCATGGATACAGCGCAGCCCTCTAGAAAGAGGCCTGCAGCTGCGGAGGAGGAAGATTCCGCCGCTATCTCTGATTCTACTTGCATGCAAAGTCAGAAGAAGAAGACGCCAGAAGCTGCTGCCCACTCGGAGGCAGATCAGGGGACTGACGACGGCTTCGTTGTCCCGAAGCGGCGGCACACTGCTCGGGCCAAACGGCTTGAGAGAGTGCAGCCGCTGCCGACAGCGAACTCATTCGTCGACGTACCTGACGAGCAGGAGGCCATGGATGACGCTGAGGCACCCAAGAGGCGGGCACCCGCCCCGCCACCGATTACTGTATCGTGGAAGGACACGTACCAGTCCTTCCTCGAGAAGTTCCAGACGGTATCGTCCTCCGCCAAGATCAAATGTGCCGGTCGGGACTTGTACAGAGTCTCGATCGGCACAATGGATGAGTACCGGGCTGCCAAGCGGCTCATAGAGAAGGAGAAGCTGCATTGCTCCACCCACAATGCGGAGCCAATGAAGCAGCTGAAGGTGGTTTTTCGCCGCCTCCCGCTGAAAATGGAGACCGACAACCTCAAGAGTGAACTAGCTGGGCTGGGCTACATGGCCAGCTCGGTCACACTCATGAAGTCGCCCAGGACGAGGAGACCCATGCCACTGTTCTTGGTTGTCCTCCCGGACAACCTTGAAAACCGCAAAATTTTTCAGGTGCAGATGGTGGCCAGGATTGCAGTGGAAGTGGAGCCGCTCAAGGCCAAGGGGAGGCGCGCCCAGTGCTTCTCCTGCCAAGGCCTTGACCACGTGGCGCGCTACTGCACGATGCCGGCCCGCTGCGTCAAGTGCGCCGACTCCCACCAGAGTCGAGACTGCACCAAGAAGAGGGAGGAGGCGCCCAAGTGCTGCAACTGTAGCGAGCCACATGTGGCGAGCTACAGAGGCTGCACCGCCTTCAAACGCGGCCCACGGCAGCAAGGACGTGCGGCACCGGCACGAAAGGTGCAACCAGGCACCAGCTTCGCCTCTGCCACCAAGGGGGAGTCCTCGGACGCCCCCAGGGGACGGCGGGTGGACGTCCCGACCACCAAGGCGCCCAACCAGGCAGCCGGCACCCAGGACGACCAACACCAGGGCGGACGGCTAAACCGTCCCCCCACCTCAGACACGCCGCAAGCTGCTAGGCGTGCGGTCCCGCTAACGGACGCAGCTACTCCGCTGCGCCCCGCCGCCCACGCACCCGCAACTGCGGCACCTCCTGCAGCAACACCGCGACCAGAAGCAGCAGACCTGGGAGCAATGTTGAGCTCCCTCTCTGCCCTGCTACAGCAACTGCCGGTGCTCGTCACCGCCGTAACGGGGGCCCTCCAGGCCGCTACCGTCGCCACGAAACCACACCATGGATAACGTCCTTATCCACGGTCTGACCATCTGTGGTTTCAATGCCAACAGCCTGTTTCCACAACAGGGTGAGTTTCGTCAGTTCATGCAGGACGAGGCCATCGACCTGTGCCTGATCTGCGAAACTCACCTCAAGCCAGGAGTTCACGTGAAGGTAGCAAACTATGTTTGCTACCGCAACGACAGGCCGACGGCAGGCGGGGGTACCGCCATCTACGTCCGCGCCTCACTCCGGCACCACCAGGTGCTGCTCCCCGCCATGGCCACCCTGGAAGTCACCGGGGTGAACGTCACCACGGCTGTGGGGCAAATAACCTTCGTGGCTGCATACAGGCCACCCCGTGGACACCTCCAGGAGGCGGACGTCGACGCACTGCTGGAAACGCACTGCGAAACACCCGGAATGGAACTCCCGCCTCACGAACGTCAGTGGCCGCCGACTTCTTCGTGCAGCCCAGAGGAATGGCGCCCTGGTACTGGGCCCACAGGAACACACCATCTTCCCGGCCAGGGGGCGGTCGGACGTGCTCGACGTCGCCGTCATCAAAGGCATGGGGCACCACACGACCGCCACCACGCGGTGTGCGATGTCGTCCGACCACCTGCCGGTGGTCTATGGAATCGACATCGCTGGAGCCACGCTCCCGCCACGTCGGCAGACGTACCGGCGCCTGGACAGCGATCGATTTCAGGACAACGTCCTGGCATCACTGGCGGACTCACCTGACCCCGCGGCAGTGGGGGTGGATGCCGCCCTTCAATTCTTCACGCGTCAGCTGCTGCAGGCAGCTGATGCGGCCTCCCCTGCCCCTCCACAGGGTACCAGGGACTTCTCCCGTAACCTGCCGCCTCCCATCCGGGACGCAATACGGGAGAAGAACCGCCTCTTCCGGGAGTGGCAGCTCACCCGCCAACCCGCAACGAAACGGCGCCTCAACCGCATGCGGAGAGACATCAAAGCGGCGGCTGAGGCGCACAGGAACAACGTATGGACAGACTTCGTCGCCTCCCTCAACACCGAGGACGGCAGCGCGTGGCGGACTGTGAAGTCCTTTCTACGCAGAAGGGAGCGCGTCCCGCCGCTACTCGTCGGACAAGACGTCTGCAGCCTGGACGGCAAAGAAGGCGCCCTGGCGGACCACTTCGAGCTGTCATTCACCCCGGTGGATGATAACATAGACGAGGAGCACCTCCACCGGGTTGAGGAGCAGCTCCCAGTGTTCCTGGAAGCCAGGGACGACGCGGACGAGATCGACCCCATCACCGAGGAGGAGGTGGCCGCGCAGATAACGGCGCTCAACACCAAGAAGGCTGGCGGGGCTGACGGCGTCACCAACCATCTGCTGAAGAGCCTGCCGGCGGGTGCACACCCATTCCTGGCGGGCATCTTCAACCAGGTCCTTCGCTCTGGGGTCTACCCCTCTGTATGGAAACATACAGAGGTGGTGGCAATCCCCAAGGCGAACAAGGACCCACGGGACGCCGCCAACTATAGGCGAATCAGTCTGCTGCCGGCACTCTCGAAGGTGTTCGAGCGCCTGTACGCCAGACGCCTGCTCCGCCACGTGACAGCAGAAGGCATCATACCCGACGAGCAGTTCGGCTTTAGGAGGGGCCATTCCACCGTCCACCAGCTGATGCGGTTGGTAGAAGAAGCCATGCGCGCCCTGGAGACTCGGGAATACCTTGGAGCGGTGTTCCTGGACGTCTCTAGGGCATTCGACTCCGTGTGGCACGACGGCCTCGTGTACAAACTTTTTGTGCACGGGGTACCGACGTCGCACGGAGTCCTCCTCCGGTCATACCTAGCCGAGCGGTCCTTCCATGTCAGGCTGGAAGACGGGACATCCACCCACCGATACATCCGTTGCTGGAGTGCCGCAGGGGTCCGTTCTTGGGCCCCTACTGTACTCCCTATACACCGCCGACGCTCCGCGCGTGACGCCGGTGAAGTTGGCACTATATGCTGACGACACTGCGCTGTTCGTGCGGAGCATGAAGGCGGTCGAGATGCGCCGTCTTCTCCAACGAGGTTGCGAGGCCCTTGGCGCCTGGTCGACCAAGTGGCGCCTCAAGCAAAACGCGGCGAAGAGCCAGGCGGTGGTGTTCACTAGACGACCACTGCCGCCCGATCTTCCGCCAGTCACCGTCATGGGCAGCCCCATCCCATGGAGCAAGACCGGCCGCTACCTGGGTGTCACATTGGACCACAAGCTGACATGGAAGCCGCACATCGAGGACGTCAGGGGCAGAGCAATAGGGCGCCTACGCGTCCTGTACCCTCTGCTCAATCCCTCGTCTGCGCTGCCGCCTCACCACGGCATCACGCTGTACCTGGCGCTGGTACGTCCAGTGCTGGAATACGCGGCTGTGGTGTGGGGCAACGCGGCCGAAAAACACATCAGCAAGCTGCAGAGGGTGCAGAACAGGGCGCTCAAGCTCGCTCTGCGCCTGCCGAGGCTATACTCGACCGCTCGGCTACACGAGCAGACCGGAATACCCCTCCTCCGCGATCGCTTCAAGCAATCAGCGCGGGCCTTCTATGAGCGGGCCGAACGGTCCGACAACCGGCTCATCAGGGATCTGGGCCATCCTGCACACCACAGGCCAACAACACGCTGGCCTGACCTGCTGCGGGAGTGAAAACTTCCGCAATAGAGACAGGACATCCCTATCCAGAAAGAAACAAACCAGAGGCCAATCCAAGAAGAGAGTTAGTCCCTCCGAAATGAAAGGCTTCTGCAGGAATAGCAGTTGACTGCTTAGCCTGCTCCTGCACGGGTCAGGGCAGACCCGTAAGGTAGAACAGTGAGTGAGTGAGTGAGTGGTCTTCCCTTCTCGGTCGGCGCCCTCGAGTGGCGCTCCCCTGCTGCTCTGGACGTTCCCTATTCCGTCCGCGCCCGCTCTGGCCGCCTCCGACTGCGGCTGAGGCTTCCTGGTGTTCCCTTCTTGGTTCGAGCCCGCAGTGTGCGGATGTCTCAGGCTCGTTGTTGGTGTTGGAAACATACTTTCTCCGGTATTGCTGCAGCAGTTCAAATCCCGGGTTCCATGCAGTGCTTAGCTGGTACCCTGCTTCCCAGTTTTTGTGCCATCTTTATCTCTATAGATTCAGTGATGAGACTATCCCAGAACCTGGGGGTCTGGAACATGACCTTGGTGTTCTCATAATCCATGGAATGTTCCAACTCTAGGCAGTGTTCTGCTACTGCTGATTTTGTGGCCTGCCTTAGCCTGGTATGTCGCTGGTGTTCCTTACATCTGATTTCCACCGTTCTCGTCGTTTGGCCAATGTAGGACATACCGCATTCACAAGGAATATTGTAAATGCCAGGCTTCCTTAAGCCCAGGTCATCTTTGACTGTTCGAAGTAAAGCCCTGATTTTGTTAGGTTGCCAGAAGACACTCTTGATGTTATGTTTCATTAGTATTCTGCTGATCTTGGCAGAAACAGGCCCGGCATACGGTAAAAATGTCAGCTTCTTGATTTATTCTGCTTGCTCGTTCTCCGGTGTATCCTGACGTCTGGTGGGATGTAGAGCTCTGCGGATGTCCCTGGATGAGAATCCGTTGTTAGCAAACACTTTTTGAAGATGTTGAAGTTCCTCTGCCAAGCTGTCAGAGTCAGACAGTGTCTGGGCTCGGTGTACGAGTGTTCTAAGCACCCTGGTCTTTTGTGCTGAGTGGTGGCAACTGTTGGCCTGTAGGACCTGTAGGTATAAGTCTGTGTGTGTTGGTTTTCGGTACACATTGTGGCTGAAGGTGCCACCCGCCTTCTTCTTCACCAGGACATCCAGAAACGGAAGCTGACCGTCCTTTTCTAGCTCCATGGTGAATTTAATATTCGGATGCCTTCAGTTCAGTTGGTCCAGGAAGTCTTCCAGTTTTTCGCGACCATGGGAGCAAATGACAAATGTGTCATCAACGTATCTCAGGAAGCATGTTGGCTGGTGAGTGGCAGTTGTAAGAGCCTCGTCCTCGAACTTCTCCATAAACAGGTTGGCCACTACTGGTGACCAAGACCGAGAAGGAAACACCAGGAGGCCACCACCGCAGTTGGAGGCAGCCAGAGCGGGCGCGGACGGAATAGGGAACGTCCAGAGTGGCAGGGGAGCGCCACTCACGGGCGTGGACCGAGAAGGCAACACCAGGAGGCCACGACCGCAGTTGGAGGTGGCCGGAGTGGGCGCGCGCGGAATAGGGAACACCCAGAGCGGCAGGATAGCGCAACCCGCGGGCGCGGACCGACTAGGGAACAGCAAACACAGCACCAGGCACCGGGCAGGCATAAATATGCGACCCGGTCAAGCAAGCAGCCAGTGTCAGGGATCACCTGAAGAAGACGTCAAGTAATGACGTCGAAATATCGTGTTTGGAAGACGCTGATATCTGGCAGAAAACCCGATTTCCACGAGATGTTATTGTAGAGGGTGGTTGCCAAAAATTTCATGAAACCGGCGGAAGGAACTACTCGTGAATTCCAAAACACTACGAGCAGTCAAGTTAGCACAATGACTGTGGGTGGGCAGCTAAAATAAATGAAGAACAATAGTGAACAGCTCCTCATAAGACACTTATTTCCGCAGTGAGTTCTAGGCGACACTTGAGATGGTGTAAAGAGAGACGCCACTGGTCGGTGGATGATTGGAAACGAGTATGTGTGAAGCCCTGGTCTGATGCGAGAGAGGGTGTTCTAGAGTGATGAATCATGCTGTACCCTGTGTATTCCTAAGGAAGGATTTGAGTTTTGCGAATGCCTGGAGAGCTTTAGCCAGTAGTGAAGTACGGGGGAGATGCTTTTACGGTATGAAGGAGTCTTTCGTTGTTATAGTTTACTCCCCATCTTGTGTTTAAGAGAACGTTAAATACGGAACGACATGAACACATTTTGCAGCACTGTCTACTGCGTATAGTAGAGAACCAGTTCGGAGACGACGATTGTTTGTTAGAACATGAAAATGCACTTTGTCATAAAGCAGCCTCTATGAGGCAATGGTTGGTGGACAATAAAATTCCTGAAAAGGATTATCCCGCCCAGAGTCCCGACGTGAACTCAATGGAACACCTTTGGGATAAGTTGGAACGTCGCCTTGCTCCAAACCCTAGCGTCTAACATCACTACCCTCCCTCTTTTCGGCTCTTGAGGTACAATGGACTCCCACTTCTCCACAGACATTTAGAAACCTCGTTGAAAGTGTCCCAGAAGAGTTCAAGCCGTGAAAAAGTGAAGGAAGGACACACCCCATATTAATGTTCACTAATACGTGTCCGGATATTTTCATTAGATAGTGTAGCTGTCTATACGGACTGTAGACAGGAAAACTGCTGAGGTTTAACAACAGAACTGTTTGGCGTTCAACAGGACTGTCTTCCTACATTGTTGAAGTTTTGCCTAACCGCTTTCCTTGAATTCGGTATTTGCTGTAATGAGACTTTAAAATCATACGATATTTTTCTCTCAACAGTACAACATAATACAACAACATCTGCGAGAGTGTTATATGTATTTATTTATTGTTCCGTGGGACCAAATTAAGGAGAAGTCTCCATGGTCATGGAACGAGTCAATACATGAAATTATAACACGGTATTAGAAACAGATAAAAGGAAATATATATATAAAAAACATATTCAGGTGATACGTCGTAAGTTTAAATAAAGAAAATCAACAATGTAACACTAGAATTTGCTTCATTTTTTAGCTCTTCCAGGAGCTCCTCGACAGAATAGAAGGAGTGAGCTATGAGGAAACTCTTCAGTTTAGATTTAAAAGAATTTGGGCTACTGCTAAGGTTTTTGAGTTCTTGTGGTAGCTTATTAAAAATGGATGCAGCAGAATACTGCACTCCTTTCTGCACAAGAGTCAAGGAAGTGCATTCCACATGCAGATTTGATTTCTGCCTAGTATTAACTGAGTGAAAGCTGCTAACTCTTCGGAATAGGCTAATATTGCTAACAACAAACGACATTAAAGAAAATATATACTGTGAGGGCAATGTCAGAATTCCCAGACTGTTGAATAGGGGTCGACAAGAGGTTCTCGAACGTACACCACACATAGCTCGAACAGCCCGTTTTTGAGCCATAAATACACTTTTTGAATCAGAAGAATTACCCCAAAAAATAATACCATACGACATAAGCGTATGAAAATATGTGAAGTAGACTACTTTTCGTGTTGAAGTGTCACTTATTTCAGATACTGTTCTTATGGTAAATAAAGCAGCATTTAGTTTCTGAACAAGATCCTGTACATGGGCTTTCCGCAACAACTTACTATCTATCCGAACGCCTAGGAACTTGAACTGTTCCGTCTCGCTTATAATATGCCCATTCTGTCTGATCAAAATATCGGTTCTTGTTGAATTGTGAGTTAGAAACTGTAAAAACTGAGTCTTACTGTGATTTAGCATCAAATTATTTTCCACAAGCCACGAACTTATTTCATGAACTAGATTATTTGTTACTGTTTCAATATTACACACAAGATCCTTCACTATCAAGCTGGTGTCATCAGCAAACAGAAATATTTTTGAATCACCTGTAATACTAGAAAGCATATCATTTATATAAATAAGAAACAGCAGTGGCCCCAGCACCGGCCCTTGGAGAACGCCCCACTTAAAAGTGCCCCATTGGGACTGAACATCACTACCACTCTCAATATTGCGGAGAAATACCTTCTGCTTTCTGTTCTTAAAGTAAGAGGCGAACCAATTGTAAGCTATTCCCCTTACTCCATAATGGTCCAACTTCTGCAGTAATATTTTGTGGTCAACACAGTCAACAGCCTTCGTTAAATCAAAGGAAACACCTAGCGTTCGCAACCTTTTATTTAATCCGTCCAAAACCTCACAGAGAAAAGAGAATATAGAATTTTCAGTTGTTAACCCATTTCTAAAACCAAACTGAACATTTGACAGCAAATTATGTGAATTTAAATGCTCCAGTAACCTTGCTTATACAACCTTCTCGATAACTTTAGCAAACACCGATGGCATAGAAATAGGTCTAAAATTGTCAACATTATCAGTGCCTCCCTTTTTATAAAGTGGCTTCACTACCGAAGTACTTTAATCGGTCAGAAAACCGACCACTCCTAAAGGAAAAGTTACAGATATGGCTGAGTACTGGGCTAACATACATAGAACAATACTTCAGTATTCTGCTAGATACCCCTTCATATCCATGAGAGTTCTTGGTCTTTAGTGATTTAATTATTAACTCAATCTCTCTCTTGTCAGTATCATGGAGGAGCATTTCAGGTAACAGTCTCGGAACACTTTTTTCTAAGAGCGCTATATGATTCCCTGTTGGGACTAGGTTTCTATTTATTTCACCTGCTATATTCAGAAAGTGATTATTAAATACTGTACATATATGCGATTTATCAGTAACACGGACATTCCCACTACGCACTGATTCTATATCCTCGACCTGTCTCTGCAGACCAGCCACTTCCTTTACGACTGACCATATGGTTTTAATTTTATCCTGAGACTTAGCTATTCTATCTGTATACCACATACTTTTTGCCTTCCTTATAACATTTTTAAGCACCTTACAATACTGTTTGTAATGGGCTACTGCATTTAGATTTTGACTGTTTCTAACGTGTTGATATAATTGCCACTTTGTTCTACAAGATATTCTTATGCCTCTAGTCAGCCACCCAGGCTGCCTGTTTGTGCTAGTACCCTGTTTTGAACGTTCTAACGGAAAGCCACTTTCAAAGAGCATGAGAAAAGTCCTGAGAAAAGTATTATATTTATCGTCTACTATATCAGCGCTATAAACATTTTGCCACTCTTGTTCCTTGATAAGGTTTACAAAGGTCTCTACAGCAACTGGATCAGCTTTCCTAAACAGCTGATGACTATATTTAAGATGTGTTGCAGCACAAAAATCTTTTAGAGTTAAAATTTGTGTATCATGATCTGAAAGGCCGTTCACGTTTTTGCTAACAGAATGCCCTTCTAGTAATGAGGAATGAACAAAAATGTTGTCTATGGTTGTTCTACTGTTCCCTTGAACTCTCGTTGGAAAGAATACGGTTTGCATAAGATTATGTGAATTAAAGAGGTCTACCAGCATCCTCTTCCTTGCACAATGACTTATACAGTTAATATTGAAGTCACCACATATAACTAACTTTTTGTACTTCCTATAAAGTGAACCAAGTATCTCCTCTAGTTTTAGCAAAAATGTTGTGAAATCGGAGTCTGGTGATCTATAAATAACAACAGTTAGAAGTTTAGCTCCGTTAAATTTAACCACACTGGCACAACATTCAAACATCTTTTCAGTGCAGTACTTTGAAACATCAATTGACTCAAATGGGATACCGTTTTTCACATACATGGCTACTCCCCCACACCGCAAAGAGCTCCTCGAAAAGCTGCCAGCCAACCTGTATCCTGGTAAAGGAAGCCTCTGAATTATTTCCTTATTTAAGAAGTGTTCAGATATACCAATAATTTCAGAGTCAACATCTATAAGCAGTTCACTAAGTTTATCTCTAATACCTTGTATATTTTGATGAAATATACTAATTCCCTCATTACTCGGATACCTAAGCTTTGTCAAAAGTGGTTCCTTTGTTAGAGAGACTTCCCTTACGCAGGAATACCTATCAGCTGACTTCAATCTAAAAAAGGTGCAGCTCTAACACCCACTACTGCAGTAATTTTCCCATGAGTGAGCCCACCAACCCCATCTATGCTGTCACCTACAGGCTTTGCCAACCTCCCCTTCCCATACCTGTTGAGGTGCAGGCCATGTCTAGTGAAACCCGTCCTGCTGATAGATTCCACCGACACCACTGAAATGTGACCCATGCTTTCTGTCATCAGCGCACCCCCAAGTCTCATGTTATTACGCCTGGCGGCTGTATTAAGATGAGGCCGATCGTGACGCTGAAACAGTTCCAAGAAATGCACATTCGTGTTGCCAGTCTGAGTGGCTATCTTTTCCAGGTCACCATCTATGTTATTCTCCGCATCCCTATGAATACTATTACCAGCCCCACCCACAATCACTACCTGATCCTCTTTAGTAAAATCCCTACATAACCCCCCTATGTTAACAACCACCTAAGCCAATCCTGCATTAGGCTTCACAATGCTGCTCACCTGGTACTCACTCCCCAGCACTTCCTGCAACTGCTGGCCTACACCCCTGCCATGAGAACTACCTAACAGCAGAACCTTCTTCTTCCTCTTCGACTGTGCAACTGTTCTAGCCTCCGTAACTTCTGAGGTCTGCTGCATACTTCCTACATCTGCAGCTACTAGAGATTCCTCTCCACTAGACTCTTACAGTTGGTCATATCTATTGTAAACACCAATAGTAAAACTATCAGAAAATCTTCTTCTCGTAGCAGATCTCTTGCTAACAGCCAGCTCCCATTCCCCAACCCCCTTCTCCCTCCTCATCCTGTCTAGCTCCTCCTGTGTGTTTTTCAACTGCACCTGAAGGGCACAGATCTTACGCTCCTGCTCCTCTATTAACTTACTCTTGCTACATAACCTGCAGTTCCAGAAGAGGATCTCACCAGAATGCCCACTGGCTTCCCCACTGCATTCCCCCCTGTGAAAATACTTCGAACAAGTCTCACACCGCAATCCACTACTCACGAACCTACGGCAAAGCCCACACTTCTAACTCATGGTAAAATTTTACTTTTTCTAAGTTCCGCTACTACAATAAGAAGATGTTAAAAACCTGACTACAATAATCACAAACTTACTCTATAAGGGAAGTAACTACTATTATTAACAGTATTAATAAACAACAAATGTGAATATAACAAAAGACTAATACAGAAAGAGAATCAAACGTCTAATGACACAGTAACGAAGCTGAAAACAGTTCCCAAAAGGTTCTTCTGAAATTATTTCACCAGAAAACACAAAATACTCCGGTTGAAGACTACTAATGTTCCTAAATAAACCACTATACACAAACAATTAATTAGTACTTAGCTTTCGATGCGCCGCTACAGCTGCAACTGGTCAGCGCGGAATGTAAACACAGGTAAGAGGTTACGTTGCTCGATACGAAACACTCACAAATATCAGGTCACAACACAAGAAAAGCAGAGGTGAATGAAGAAACCACTAATACGTCACTTATATAGTAAATATTATCACAAAAACCGTTAAAATATGTATCTGAAACCTAAGAACATGTAAAAACTTGGAGAGCGATCTCACACGCAGTCACTTGCTTATGACGTCACACCCGCTTCAGAAGCTATAGTTTTTCGACAAACCGTGCATCGGGAACTCCAAGCAATCGATTTCTACGTCAAACACTGAGCAGTGCACGTTTCGTCTACAACAAAAACGACAGCATTAATTGCTGAGTCAGTAACGTCACGACTGTTCAGTTACTGAATAGAGGACTGTCCTCTTCGCAGAAAAAAAGTTGTGGTATGCTTCTGGTCGCAGATTCTTCTCCAGGTAAAGAAGAGTCCAATGTAGTCAGAGGAACATCGTGGAAAGAGACCAGTTTCGTTTGGTGATTTTCCAGTGTGCATTCTTATAATATTCAAGAGTGTAGGGTGGTAGCTGGAAACATACTTTTAATTTTTGGAGATGCAGAGATGCAGTACTGCAGCCATTCGTGAAATTTTCCAGAGGTGCAGTTGGTCTTGCCTGCTACTTCACGGACAATAATGCCCGCCAGTAATCAGCTGTTCTGGTGGATGAATTTATAGTAGGGGATACTTTCCATCATGTGGACTGTCAGGCGATCTCTACGTTTCTGAATCTAGTGGAGCAAATCAGGAATGCTTTGGAAAACGAATTTCACTCTATCTTCCAGTAATCATCACCGGAATTTCACGAAAATAGAATCTTCAGCCATTATAGCTCTTGAACATCCTTACTGAGAGTGTGCCTTGCCGAGAATAACTTGCAACTAGGAGTAACACATCTTTATTAACTATGCTATTGTTGTAGAAGAGATTTTCCAGATCCGGTACTCCTTAAGAAAATAAAAGAAATCCTATGTCTACGAGCAGGACTCGTGCTCTGAGTGTTGCGTATTACGTATGTAGATAGTTCATCTATAGGTTCTGAAGACTGAGTTACGAGTATATAAATATGGGAAGTAAATGGACGTATCTTTGGACTGCATTGAATTACAAGGGTTGACTGAAAAGTAATGTCTCCACCTTCGTAACTCTTCAACAGTTGGCAGCATTGGTATGCGGCAGGTACTCGACTATTCCGTAGCCTCTTCTCTACAGCTGTAGTTGGCGGGAAGCCTTACCAATGAACGGTTGTGTTGTTACAGTCTGAAGCATGCAACCCTTTGCAGACGGTCGGTCAAAGCGTTACGACAATGAAGGTGACGCCTTTCTCCATTCAACTGTGACAGGAGACGAAACGTGGGTACAACATTACGACCCGGGGACGAAACGTCAGTCTATGGAGTATCGACTCAAAGACTCGCCCAGATAAAGAAATTCAAGACGCAGCCCTCAGCTGGAAAAATCATGGCCACAGTGTTCTGCGACGCAGACGGTGTTATCCATGTTGATTTCCTTGATCGCGGAACAATAATAAATTCAGAGCATTGCATCACAACGCTACGAACTCTAAAACGACAGCTATCAAGGGTCCGAAACGAAAATGGAAATGATTTCCTGGAGCATGACAATGCCAAACCACTCTCTTCATGTGCCACCACAGCAGAACTGAATCTCACCACCGTACGGCATCCTCCATACAGTCCAGATTTAGCACCGTGTAAATTACATCTGTTTCCGATAATGAAAGACGATCTGCGGGGACATCAGTATGCTTCTGATGAAGACTTTGAGAGAACTGTGGGACTGTGGTTGCGGAAACAGAGTGTCGACTTCAGAAAACTTGTTCATTGTTGGCAGAAATGTATCCAACTGACTGGTGGTTATTTGTAAGAGTGCATACTGGTAATTAAAGATCACATTCTAAGGATTATATCTGCGTTTGATTTATTAAAATATTCCCATCCAAACCCAATTAACGAAGGTGGAGACATTACTTTTCATTCAACCTTCGTAGAAGCGTATGTGCTTCACACCGTCAACGGACCGTAGACCTTAGTATCTGACATAAATTACAACTCGACACCTCTACCCGTTCCTGAGAAAAAGGTGTCTTAATAGCTGGACAGACAGACAGATTTGCAACAAAGTGATCCTGTAAGGGTTTCTTTTTTACGAATTGAGGTACAGAACCCTAAAGATTGTATGTCCTCTTTTATAACCGTTTTAATTACTTGTGTTGAACACTGTTCAATGGTAAATGTCTTGTGGTGAAATTTAATCTTTTTTCTGCAATACTTCTGGTATCTTGTTAAAGAAACATGTTCTCATTTCTTGATTACGCTTGACGTTTAGACATTAATGCAAGAGAGACATAACTAAGTATTAATGCATACACCACAAACACCTATAACAGGAAAGTAATTCACTCAGTTATTATTACAGTAATTACTGACCCATCAATCCACATTCGCAGGCACGAGCTCGCGCTCGCACATACATAACTAGACACTTACATAAGGCGAAGGGTTGCTGCTCATTGAAGACCTGTATTTCGGAATTCAAGTTGAACGGCATTAGTCTTTCATACTGGTATTCTGAGAGACCTGTTTCTCAACAGTGCCATGTTTTCTTTCTTCGTGACTTCCATAAGCTATTGCGTGCGAATGCCGGTTTCGCTCGTTGCATAAGGATTCCTTCTCAGTCGTTGCTAATTTTTGGCAGGTTTTCCGGCCGTGACAGTCCCTCAGCTGACGAACATCGAAATCTATGGAAAACAAGTACATCAGTCTGAGTAACAGTAATAGTCCGAGGCATGACGTGAACGCGCTTGCTACAGCGACAGCAAACAAGGAAATCTGAGGGCGGGCCTGCGCGGGCAGTTAGCCGCTAAGAGGAAGCGGGGACTCACCGTGTTTTGACGTCACTGCAGAGCCTCGTCTTCAGGGGCGTTTGCGCTAAGTAAAGGTCGCTACACACATACAGCCGCCCAGCCTCACGCTGGGGCTCTGCAGTCCAAAAATCGCGGATTTCCCCGACAACTGTGAGGAAGCCCTGCGGCCCATAAAAGCACAGCAAGGAAAACTTTTGCCACTTGTCATTGGGGCGCGACTATGAAGACCAAACCCGCCGTTTGCTCCCGTCAGTTTTAACTTTTTGTGCCAGTAGGTTAAAGACAGAGTAAGGGGGGAAAAAACGTGATCTCATTCAAGTCAAGAGCATTTTCTGTCAGCGTACACTATCTAACATTTCGACACTTCGAGTTGTTAAGGCAACCTTTTATTTGTTTCTCATTGTTTCTTTGTTCTTTATATAGAGTTTTATTTGCTCCTAATTAACGAGATGAAATAATTACTGTCGTAACCACACATATATTTGTAATAAAAGCAGGGAGTACAGTTACCTGTTAAAGATTACTGAAGGAAAAAATCGCAACAGCAGAAAATAAATAATGCGGAGAATCTCAATTTCTGGAATACCTTTCTCTAGGTAACATATTAAAATGATTAGGATTACAAGATCACAGATTAACGTAATGCAAATTGCAAATATGAAGTGCTTGTACATTAATAACCTGTGCAACCACCAGTATGTTGAATGCAAGCATACAAACATGTATGCATTGTGCTGTACCGGTACCAGATGTCAGTTTGTGGGATGTAGTCCCATGCCTGTAGCACTTCGTCGGTCAGAACAGCAGCGGTTAATGCTGGTTGTGGATGAAGCTGAAACTGAGTGCGATGATGTCCCATATGTGCTCGATTGCAGACAGATCTGGTGATCTATCAGGCCAAAACAACTTGTCGACACTCTGTAGAGCATGTTGGGTTATAACAGCGGTACATGGGCTAGCGTTATTCTGTTGGAAAACAGAATGTGGACGCTGTTTATGAATGGCAACTGAGCAGTTCGAATCACCAGACTGACGTACAAATTTGTAGTCAGCATGCGTGGGTAACTGTGAGAGTGCTCCTGCTGTCATACGAAATCGCACCCCAGACCGTAACTCCAGTTGTGTCTAGCACGCAGAAAGGTTGCTTGCTGGCCCTCAACTGTCCTCCTTCTAACCGACACAGAACCATCGGTGCACCGCGGCAGAACCAGCTTTCGTCAGAAAACACAACAGACCTCCACACTGCCCTCCAATGCTCTCTCACTTGACACCACTGAAGTCACAAATGGCTGTGGCTTGGAGTCAGTGGAATGTACGCTACAGGGCTTATGGCTCTGAGTTGTCCTTGAAGTAACCGATATGTAACGGTTCATTGTGTCACTGTGGTGTCAACATGTGCTCAAATTCTTGCTGCAGATGCAGTACGATGCGCCAAAGCCATAAGCCAAACAAAATCGTCTTCTCTCCCGATAGTGCCAATTGGCCATCCGGAGCACGGTCTTATTGCGACCGTACATTCTTGTGACCATCGCTGCCAGCGACCGTGTACTGTGGCTACATTCTAGCCAAGTCTTCCTGTAATATTACAGAAGGAACATCCAGCTTGTCATAGTCCTATTTCACTACCTCTCCCAAACTCAAGAAGGGGTTGATAACGGCGTCTTTTTCCCTGAAAGGCATTCTTCACTAACATCACCTTACTCTATCCATTCTCAAATCTAAATAACGCGCAACCTAACCTGATTTTCATCCCGGGAGTGGCGCTTTCGTTGCCATTCTTAAGCGACTGATGCGAAATTTGAATAGACATCATCTTTCAAATGTAGAACACACCTACCAAGTTCCTTCTTTTTAATAGTTATTCCTAGCACTGCACTTCCTTTGGGAGTTTTCTTGCTAGCTTTTAAGAAAATTTGCGGTAAGATACTATGGGACCAAACTGCTGAGGTCATCGGTTCTTAAGCTTACACACTACTTAATCTAACTTAAACTAACTTACGCTAAGGGCAACACACACTCTCATGTCCGAGAGAGGACTCGAACCTCCAACGGAGATAGCGGCGAGAACCGTGGCAAGGCCCCTAAGACCACGCGGCTACCACGCGCGGCCTGTTGTGACCTTTAACACACGCCGCACAAGCATAACAGCTCATAGACTGAATAAAACCTTGCTGATAGCTTGCGCAGTCTATTAGAAAGCATCCAGTTGAGGAAATTCTCAAAGCGCCGCCTGTAGATTTCTTCATTGACTACACCCTTTACGTGACTAGTGGCAACGGTTGCTATTGAAAGTGATGCCGGGTATAATGTCACAGTAACGGATGTGATTTACTAATAACGATAAAATATCTAGCCGAGGGAGTTCACCACAATAATGGGATAGATTGTCAGGGGAAACAGAGAAACCATACGTCGAGTACAACTGGACCTTTGCGTAAGAGAGTTTCTGTTACTCCCGATATTTACCTGCTCTTACCTGGAGATTTTGGCGCTGACGTTAAGAGGACTGATAGAAATTACAGTATAGACTTTCAGCCGTGTTAATCTCTTTACATGGCGGCTTTGGACAACGAGGGAGAAACGTGGCAGACGACCACTTAGAGGACAAGGGACAACTAGTAAGTTACAATGAACGTGTGTTCTTGGCGTCCATCCTTGAGGCCCTGTGCAGTACACTCCCGTGTACGACACTCCACCGTGTGGCCAGTCTCCACCACACCCGTTTGTAGGCTACGAAGAGAACTGACATATACTGACCACAAACCATCGCCGGCCGCGGCGACCGATCGGTTCTAGGCGCTTCAGACCGGAACCGCGCGACTGCTAAAGTTGTAGGTTCGAATCCTGCCTCGGGCATGAATGTGCGTGATGTCCTTAGGTTAGTTAGGTTTAAGATGTTCTACGTTCTAGGGGACTGATGACCTCAGATGTTGTCCCATAGAGCTCAGAGCCATTAGAACCGCAAACCGTCAACACAGTTCAACCTCAACGTGTAGGCAGAGAATTTTGATGACTGTTTCATGACACTAGCTGCCATAATTCGGCACCCCACACTCGTTTTGCTTGTCTGTGACTTTTCTATGTTTAAGAAATCTTGTGAACTGAACCTGGACTGAACTGTTATGAAACTTCCTGGCAGATTAAAACTGTGTGCCCGACCGAGACTCGAACTCGGGACCTTTGCGTTTCACGGGAAAGTGCTCTACCAACTTTCATATCAGCGCACACTCCGCTGCAGAGTGAAAATCTCATTCTGGAAACATCCCCCAGGCTGTGGCTAAGCCATGTTTCCGCAGTATCCTTTCTTTCAGGAGTGCTAGTTCTGCAAAGTTCGCAGGAGAGCTTCTGTAAAGTTTGGAAGGTAGGAGACGGATACTGCAGAAGTAAAGCTGTGAGTACCGGGCGTGAGTCGTGCTTCGGTAGCTCAGTTGTTACAGCACTTGCCCGCGAAAGGCAAAGGTCCCGAGTTCGAGTCTCGGTCGAGCACACAGTTTTAATCTGCCCGGAAGTTTCATCATTATCACTGTCCACCGCGATGTTGGATGCCGCCTGTTGGCGTTGCGGTCACGTGACGCAGTAACAAAAGTATGTAAGTGGAGTAGGCACGGAGACGGGCTCACCCTAGCGAGGATATCACCTGCAAATGGGAAATCCATTGAGATATGCGACTTTGACAACGGGCAAATTATTATTACTCAGAGCCTGTAAACGAGTATCTCGAAAACGGCGAAACTGATCGAATGTTCATGTTGTATTGTCGCTGGCATATATGGGAAGAGGTAGCAGGACAGCGACGCTACCACTAGGCACTAAATGGCTGGACGTCCACGATTCTAACAGGACGTGGTCTTCGGAAGCTTGTCTACTTTGTAAAGTAGGATGCATAGTGATCTGTAGCATCTCTGCCGAAAGACCACAAAGCTGGCGCATGCGCAACTGTTTCGGAGCACACCGTTCGTCGTACATTGTTGAACATGGAGCTATGCAACTGACTGTCCCTACCGTCTTCATACGTTGACCCAATGACATCGTCAATTACGATTTCAATGGGCACAGGGCTATCGGGATTTGACCATCGATCAATGGAACCATGTCGGCTCTTCGGGTGAATCACATTTTTGCTGCACTAGGTCGATGTTCGTGTTCACAAACGCCGTTATCGAGGTGAACGGCGGCTCGAAACATGTAACACGCCACAGACGCAGGTTGGTGGGAGCAGCATTATGCTGTGGGAGACATTCTCCTGCCCTTGCATGCGACCTGTGGAAGTAATCGAAGACCCGCTGAGAGCTGCGAACCACCTGCATCCCTTCGTGTTTGATGTCTTCCCCGACGGCGATGTCATCTTTCAGCAGTATAATTGTCCGTGTCTCGGGGACAGAAACGTACTATAGCCGTTTGAGGAGCAGTATAGTAAGCTCCCGTTGATGTCTCGGAGACCAAATTTGCCTGATGTAAATCCTTTGGAATCCATATGGGTAGCTATCGGATGCTATCACAGCGTACGTGTATCAGCGGCCGGTTGTTTACGCGAATTAGATGACCTGTGCGCCGACATCTAATGACACATACCTCCACAAACCTACCAACAAACTGTCGGATCCCTGATATGCAGTATCAGTGATATATGTCGGTCCAAAGACGGACAAACAAGCTGTTAAGCAGGTGGTCATAATGTTTTTGATTATCAGTGAATATAAATAAAACACACACACACAAATGCCGAGATGCTGCTCCCCCTAATAAACAAATAAGAGCAAATATGTATTGTCATATGGTAGCTGCGTGGCAACGTTTGAGGCTCTGGAATGCCAGTGAAGTAGTTACGGTTTTTGACTCCTTTACTGCATAATAGTTCTTTTTACATAGTATTGATTGTTGATGTGTTGCAAGATTAACACGAGTGTACCCGATGTATGCTGAACATAACACACATGGTGCCGCAGATGGGTATATGACAGACAGTCATTTACTAACTTGATGTCTCAGCATACGCAGGCCTGGAGAGAGATAACATCCATTCATTCGTCCAGTATGATGGTTTCAGAGTACGTGAGTGGCAGCAGGTTGCTGCACCCAATCGCGCGGTGGTTAATGCGGTAGCGCGAGTGAAGTGTATATGACCAACTTCGAGGCTCGGGTTTATGAAAGGTGCCGACGACTCAGTAAGAGAAAGTGGTAGTTGATGTTTGTATGGAACGTCCGTTTATAAATGCCGTCCAACTTAATAATGAGACCAATTTTACTGGCTGCTCGTAAACCACTCGCAAGTACTTACAGGATGTACTCCTCACGGATTCTGTCTGTAAAGGTACATTTTTAATATTGTCATTAAAGGTGAGCGGGTGTCACCGAGGGTTTTACCAGACTGAGGAGTCCTAGGGGAACCTTGGCCATTTTAGTCAAGCTTTTGTCAATGGCGCAACCCCCGTGATCACGCCACAGGAGGACACCACAAGGTAGGAGCTCTGCAAAAGCATAAGCTCCCTTTTCTGCCTCCGATCACGTTCAAATTTCGTCTAGTGGTACCAACCAATACAGGAAAGCAAACATTCGGATCAGACTGCGCTCCAGGTGGGTTCGATCACGTTCGATGGGGAGGAGCCCCACAATGTCCTTAGAGACAGGTTCACACTCCGGAGGATGTCAGCAGCGTTAAAGGTTGTGGAAAATGTCTTCCTGTTGCTCGTCTCCATGCGAACGTCGGTTTCGACAGTGAAATGTATGGGAATCAACACGTCAGGGAATGTGGTGATTTAATTTATGCCTTTTGTACAGCCCCCTGAGGCCTTCTCGTGCCGACTATGAGCGGTGTTGCGTCTGGAATGTTTTTCTCGGCAAATCGTAAGAAAACCGCGTGAGTTCCTAGATAAGAGAACGCAGCATGTCATTCTCAATGGAGAGAGTCTTCCGAAGTAAGAGTGATTTCAGGTGTGCCGCAGAGGAGTGTCGTAGGACCGTTGTTATTCACAATATACATAGATGACCTTGTGGATGACATCGGAAGTTCATCGAGGCTTTTTGCGGATGATGCTGTGGTATATCAAGAGGTTGTAGCAATAGAAAATTGTACTGAAATGCAGGAGGATCTGCAGCGAATTGACGCATGGTACAGGGAATGGCAATTGAATCTCAATGTAGAAAAGTGTAATGAGCTGCGAATACATAGAAAGAAAGATCCCTTATCATTTAGCTACAATATAGCAGGTCAGCAACTGGCAGGAGTTAATTCCATAAATTATCTGGGAGTAGGCATTAGGAGTGATTTAAAATGGAATGATTATATAAAGTTGATCGTCGGTAAATCAGATGCCAGACTGAGATTCATTGGAAGAATCCTAAGGAAATGCAATCTGAACACAAATGAAGTAGGTTACAGTACACTTGTTCGTGTAATGCTTGAATACTGCTCAGCAGTGCGGGATCCGTACCAGATAGGGTTGATAGAAGAGATAGAGAAGATCCGACGAAGAGCAGTGCGTTTCGTTGCAGGATCATTTAGTAATCGCGAAAGCATTACGGACATGATAGATAAACTCCAGTGGAAGACTCTGCAGGAGAGACGCTCAGTAGCTCGGTACGGGCTTTTGTTGAAGTTCCGAGAACATACCTTCGCCGAGGAGTCAAGCAGTATATTGTTCCCTCCTACGTATATCTCGCGAAGAAGCCATGAGGATAAAATCAGAGAGATTAGAACCCACACAGGCATACCGACAATCCTTCTTTCCACGAACGATACGATACTGGAATAGAAGGGAGAACAGATAGAGGTACTCAAGGTACCCTCCGCCACACACTGTCAGGTGGCTTGGGGAGTATGGATGTGGATGTAGATGTAGAATTCAACTATGAGCGTCGCGATTCTTACCTTCATCACAGATACGTCAAAAGAAGGGGTAAAATGTTATTACGAGGGATGTGACGAGCTTCCGATCGTGGTAACACGAGGCATTGGGCAGAACTGTGGTGAAATTTGGTGCCAATTTGAAATAATTTACCCACCACTCATCTCACATGAATTTCCGAGCAAAGGTTTTAAGCTTGCTGTTTAAACGGCATCCAGCCCGACGGTGACGTCACAGGGTGCCATGCTTTTTCACCATCGCAGAGGATGGTTGTACGTATCTTTGAGCCGAATTGCATAGCAATGGGTCGGAGATATCGGGTTACGAAAAAGTGATCCTTTAATTCCGTTGCGCAGTTTATTTGTCTCTTTGAATGAGAGTCCGGTGATGGTGTACAAACCACGGGGAGCATGTTACGCCCCACAACACGTGGCTAATCATTCGCGTGTTAATCGTCTCATGGTGTCGTGGTGGGGGTGGATGTCATCAGATGGACAGGCATACTTAATTTATGGTCATCTTGTCACGGAACAGTATGTAAACATCATGAATCATACCGTCCTTCCGAGTGTAAGGATATGCTATTCCAAAGGACTGATGGGTTCCAGCAGGACCACTCACCGGTTTACATGAGTCGAAGAGCAATGTTCTTTTGCAACAGGCTGATGTTGACCCGATCCACTAACCTGTACGGGCGCTAGACTTAAATCCCACCAAAAATTTATGGGCCACAATGAAACATCGTATCAACTTATACTGGCTGACACTGGCTCCACACAGACATCTGACCAATTGTTGGACCTAGGGTTCGTTACGTGGGACATTGTCGCGGGCGATGAGACGGAATGACACAGGCTGATCACCTGCATGCCTGGCCGGAAGAGGCAGGTAATTGATGACAATGATGGGTGGACGTCATACTAGCCTTATCCCTGGCGTGGAACTTTTCTCGTCTCACATTACTCCAGTTTATACACTGAAGCGCCAAAGAAACTGGTATAGCCATGTGTATTCAAAAACAGATATACGTAAACTGGCGAATATGGAACTGCGGTCGGCAATGGCTATATATGACAACAAATTGTGGCGCCGTTGTTGGATCGGCTACTACTGCTTCCATAGCGGGGTATCAATATTTAAGTGTGTATTAACGTGGCCTTCTAATCGGCTCCGGTTCTAGGCGCTTCAGTCTGGTACCGCGCGACCGCTACGGTCACAGGTTTGAATCTTGCCTGCCTGGCCGGAAGAGGCAGGTAATTGATGACAATGATGGGTGGACGTCATACTAGCCTTATCCCTGGCGTGGAACTTTTCTCGTCTCACATTACTCCAGTTTATACACTGAAGCGCCAAAGAAACTGTGATGGCCTTAGGTTAGATACGTTTAAGTAGTTCTAAGTTGTAGGGGACTGAAGACCTCAGATATTAAGTCCCATAGTGCTCAGAGCCATTTGAATCATCTACTCGGGGCACGAGCAATAGGACACAGCATTTACGAGGTAGCGATGAAGTTGGGATTTTCCCGTACGATCATCTCACGAGTGTACCGTGAATATCAGGAATCCGGTAAAACATCAAATCTCCAACATCGCTGAGACCGGGAAAAGATTCTGCAAAAACGGGACCAACGACGACTGGAGAGAATTGTTCAGCGTGACAGAAGTGCAACCCTCCCTCAAATTTCGGCAGATTTCAATGTTCGGCCATCAACAAGTGTCATCGTGCGAGCCATTCAACGAAATATCATCGATAAGAGCTTTCGAAGCAGAAGGCATACTCGTGTACCCTTGATTACACACGTCGCAAAGTTTTACGCCTCGAATGGGCCCGTTAACATCGACGCTTTAATGTTGATGACTGGAAACATGTTGCCTGGTCGGACGAGCCTCGTTTCAAAGAGTATCGAGCGGATGGACGTTTACGGGTATGGGGACAACCTCATGAATCCATGGACCCTGACATCAGCAGTGGGCTGCTCAAACTGCTGAAGGGTCTGTAATGGTGTGGGGCGTCTGCGGTTGGAGTGATATCGGACTCCTGATACGTCTAGAGAGAACTCTGACAGGTGACACGTAAGCATCCTGTCTGGCCACCTGTATCCAATCACGTCCATTGTGAAAAGATAATTAAATCGACACCCTAGCTGCAAACAAGCGTTGATATACATCAATGGGGACATGTTGAAAATGTGTGCCCCGATCGGAACTCGAACCCGCGATCTCCCGGGTTCGAGTCCCAGTCGGGGCACACATTTTCAACACGTCCCCAATGATGTATATCAACGCCTGTTTGCAGCTAGGGTGTCGATTTAATTATTATTCATTCTAGAGAAGTTGCACGGTCATCAATTTTATCTGTTCTTTCGGGAATAGATACTACCTTCATATATGTCCATTGTGCATTTCGACGGACTTGAGCAATTCCAGTAGGACAATGCGACATCCTGTACGTCCAGAATTGCTACAGAGTGGCTCCAGGAACACACTTCTGAATTTAAACACCTCCGCTGGCCACCAAACCCCGCAGACATGAACATTATTGAGCATATCTGTGATGCCTTGCAACGTGAGGTTCAGATGAGATCTACACCCCCTCGTACTCTTATGGATTTATGGACAGTCCTGATGGATTCATGTTGTCAGTTCCGTCCAGCACTACTTCAGACATTAGACGAGTCCACGCCATGTTGTGTTGCGGTACTTCTGCGTGGTCGCGGGGCCTTACATGACATTGGGCAACTGTACTAGTTTCTTTGGCTCTTCAGTGTATTAAAAATGATTGTATCTCTGTTAATTGTGAATCTACGTGTAATCTTTATACTCTAAATTTCATTTCTGAATTCGGGGTTCTTAACACTTTATACACGTAAATTTAGAAAAAGCACAACGACGTCTATCCGAATCGAAACAGAAATGGTGTCCTACTACGAGAAAGTCCGAGGAAACACTTAACATCAACCAATTCGTGAACCATTTCCATAAATGAGCTCATCGTTAACCATTTATTCTTTCTTACTTAATTACATTTTATAGTTTTTTTTTAAGTTGCGTCTGCTTTCCCTTCTGTCAGCTTCTGCTATGAACAGTTTCCTGCATAGAGACAAAATATTCTATTCGTAATCTTAATTTGGACTTCAATGTTTTCGACATTGACAGTGTTACTGAATTTTAGTGTCCTGGAACAAAAGGGCAATAAGATTGCTGCTGATCTTGGCGTTTACATTTGAGTGAGTAATTTGGAATAAAAAGTGTACCATCGTCAGTTTCATTCCTGTCAAACAATTAAATAATTATTTGATCAATTATTCTCCTACCTTTGAAATACAAGCTTCGTATAAGATACAATTTTGTTAGAAGTCTGACTGATCTAAAATTACTTACTCCTCAGGATAATGATAATATTCTCGCACTTGTATAAGGAAAATGACGTTAATATAACTTGGAATAAATTTTGTGTTTTGTGATACAGTTTTTGTTAGTTTGTGCTGGAATAGTTCTCTTATACACTACAAATAATATGCGCATGCGCCGTACTCGTCAAGAGTAGCGAAGCCATTGAAACCTACCACAATGACGGCACAAAAAAATATGGGTCAGGTTGCTGAACCGAATTCTGATTTAAACAGTTAGAACCAGGCACTTTGACCGCAAGCTACTTGCACTCCGACGCTGAGACCTGGTGAGGACAGTATGTAGCGCCGCCGGTAAAATCACTACATATTTCATGATCGCTGCCGCCATCATATCTTTCAGTGTACAGTGTTTTCTTGGTATTAATTCCCAGTGTAGTCTATAGTAACTCTCGCTGCCGCTGTAACACACCGTGGGCATTAACTAGGTGAAAGTGTTGCCACAATCTGTGACATGGCTGCACACGTCGGGAATGCCTGATGTGGGATTTAGCCATTTTCCATGCGAACAGTTTTATTTTGTCGATCGTACGTTTATGTGAATCGATGTTCAGTGGAAACCTATATGCTGCCCATGCATATATGCTATTAATGTTTACGTTCTAGACACTCACGAAGAAAATGCCGTAGAAAAAAAAAAAAAAGTTCGAATGGCTCTGAGCACTATGGGACTTAACATCTGTGGTCATCAGTCCCCTAGAACTTAGAACTACTTACACCTAACTAACCTAAGGACATCACACACATCCATGCCCGAGGCAGGATTCGAACCTGCGACCGTAGCAGTCGCGCAGTTCCGGTCTGAGCGCCTGAACCGCTAGATAACAGCGGCCGTCCAAATGCCGTAGCAAACCCACGACTGACATATGAGAATGTGTTGCTTAACACAGAACGTCAGGCTGCGAATTGGAAACAGTCACTTGCGGCAACTGTAACGGTGCACATCTTGCAACAAACAAAGAATGCCGTAAGTGTATCGAACGGAAAAAAACCAGGAACTTGGTGCATGAAGTAACATTTTATTTAAGGAAGCGCTGGAGATACTGAAAAACCATCCTACGCCGTAATCGATACACGTCAGCAGAACTACGCACCCATACTGAAAAACACGCCGTACGTTGTCCCGGATGTAACTCAGAAAGAATTTCCTCCTCTGCTACAGAAGAAGAAACCCATTGTGAACACGCAGAAGACGGTGGACGAGTCATTAGGGCAGGCGCAAATAAGCGCATCGCGTCATTCATGCAGATGGAAATGCCGCATATTACACCGCTCAGGTGCATCGCGCGGCAGTACACAAGATGTAACATTAAAACCTATGCTAAGTTCAAATGGTTCAAATGGCTCTGAGCACTATGGGACTTAACTTGTAAGGTCATCAGTCCCCTAGAACTTATAACTACTTAAACCGCACTAACCTAAGGACATCACACACATCCATGCCCGAGGCAGGATTCGAACCTGGGACCGTAGCTGTCGCTCGGTTCCAGACTGTAGCGCCTATGCTAAGTCACAACTCAATTGATTTCAACGCACTGCACGAACACTTGCTCGGTCTGAGGGAGCTACTCGGTAGCGCATTTGGTGTCAACTTGAACCGTCGTCAGAAAACAAAAATCAATAGCTACGAGAGAACAAATAACTTTGTAGAATCACTAGTAGAACTTATAACACAAATAATGGAGCAAATTGAATATACGATTGTACTGATTCAATAAACGTCCGGGAGGACGAGGAAGACAAAATCCTGAAGCCGTATAATGGAACCGAAGGAAGAAAGATTAGAGTTTAACGTCCCGTGGTCAGCAAGGTCATTGCAGACGGAATACGAGTTCGTATTGGGGAAGGAAGTCGGCCGTTCCCCTTCAAAGCAACCATCTTGGCATTTGCCTTAAGTGACTTAGGAAAATCACGGAAGTCTAAATCTGGATTGTCGGACGGGGATAATGGAATAGATACAGACAGCAAAATGCGTAGCGAATATATTGCTGTTGAACGCTAAGTACCTAAGAAGTAATGCAACGGTTGTACTAAACCTGTTGCAAAGTAATGCCATTAAATTATATGCCATTAGCGAAACATGGCTAGCCCCAGATAAAAACTTCAACTTCCCAGGATATCAAATTGAACAAGCTGATAGAGAGGACAGTTATGGTGGCACAGCGATCTTGATCTGTAATGATATAAATTGGAAAGAGGTCGAAATAAATGACGAGATTAGGGGAACCGAGGCGTATAATACTGATGTAGCCAATGCGGGTAAACGTACGTTAATTCTTTCAGTACGCAGAGCACAGATAACTAAGGATACAAGTTAAAATGTAGTACATCCAGTGTAAGACTCTAAAGTAAGTCCGGGTTCATAATTACTCAGCCTACCAGCTCGGCTAGCAAGCATTTTTCATGATATTCTACGTATGCCTAGTAGTCAATAAACAGCGCACGTCTTTCAACCGTATGAATGTGTAAACAGCAAATTAACAGCGGTCGCTCATTCAAATGGTTCAAATGGCTCTGAGCACTATGGGACTAATCATCGGAGGTCATCAGTCCCCAAGAACTTAGAACTACGTAAACCTAACTAACGTAAGGACACCACACACACCCCTGCCCGAGGCCGGATTCGAACCTGCGACCGTAGCATTAGCGCGGTTCCGGACTGAAGCGCCTAGATCCGCTCGACCACCGCGGCCGGCGCTCATTCAAACCAAAGTCCGAGGTCACAGCTCCATGCACAGAGACGTCACATAGATACTGTCAACTCAACTACTTAACGTGAAGTGCAGAATAGTAGTTACTGGTAAACTGTTATGATGGCGCTGCATCACAATCTGTATAAAACACACGGAATCTGAGATATGTGTGGAGAATTAGCTAGTTTTTCAATCTGATAGTTGTTTGTACATCCGTATGTTTAAATACTGAGCTTGTTTACTATCTCTGCAGTAAAAAACTAGGCTTGCATCATATTTTCTCGTGATAATTATACTCCACTCCTATTAATCCAACCTGGTAAGTGTCCCAGCCTGACGAAGTAATCCCATATTTTTACGAGGGCTATCCACAAAGTACATTACGTTTTGGAATTAAAAATAAAGTATTGGAAATTTTTTTATTATATACAGATGAAAGCCACACTTCAATATTACATAGTTGCCATTTAAATTAACGCACTTATCGTAGCGATAGACGAGATTGGAAATTCCTTCGTCGTAAAATTCGGCCGCCTGCGCCTTCAACCACGTGGTTACCTCTTCTTGAATCTGTGCGACGTCATCAAAACGCTGCATAGCCAACCACTTCTTCATTGCTGGGAATAACTGGAAGTCGCTCGGTGCCAGGTCGGGACTGTACGGCGGATGAGGAAACAAGATTCGAGAACTTCAAGAGTGGCATTTGCCGTGTGGGCCCGGGCGTTGTCGTGAATCGGCAAGATCTTTGAGCCCAACTTTCGCCTGAGCTTGTTTTGTATTGCTCTTCTGAGGTTGTGCAGAGTTTGGCAATACTTTTGAGAGTTTATTGTAGTGCCTCTTTCCAGGAAATCCACAAAAATCACACCTTTTCTATCCCAAAAGACAGTCATTACGTGGTTGAAGGCGCAAGCAACCGAATTTTACGACGAAGGAACTTCCAAGCTCGTCCATCGCTATGATAAGTCCTCAATTTAAATGGCAACTATGTAGAAAAGTAGTATTTAAGTGTGGCTTTCATATGTATATAATAAAAAAATTCCAATACTTTATTTATTTTTAATTCGAAAACGTAATTTACTTTGTGGATAGCCCTCGTACATAAAGCACCACGAAAGTTCAAAACGTGTTATGCAGGACATGAATAATTATAGACTGGATCGGAAATGACAACAGGATCTACACTCCTGGAAATGGAAAAAAGAACACATTGACACCGGTGTGTCAGACCCACCATACTTGCTCCGGACACTGCGAGAGGGCTGTACAAGCAATGATCACACGCACGGCACAGCGGACACACCAGGAACCGCGGTGTTGGCCGTCGAATGGCTCTAGCTGCGCAGCATTTGTGCACCGCCGCCGTCAGTGTCAGCCAGTTTGCCGTGGCATACGGAGCTCCATCGCAGTCTTTAACACTGGTAGCATGCCGCGACAGCGTGGACGTGAACCGTATGTGCGGTTGACGGACTTCGAGCGAGGGCGTATATTGGGCATGCGGGAGGCCGGGTGGACGTACCGCCGAATTGCTCAACACGTGGGGCGTGAGATCTCCACAGTACATCGATGTTGTCGCCAGTGGTCGGCGGAAGGTGCACGTGCCCGTCGACCTGGGACCGGACCGCAGCGACGCACGGATGTACGCCAAGACCGTAGGATCCTACGCAGTGCCGTAGGGGACCGCACCGCCACTTCACAGCAAATTAGGGACACTGTTGCTCCTGGGGTATCGGCGAGGACCATTCGCAACCGTCTCCATGAAGCTGGGCTACGGTCCCGCACACCGTTAGGCCGTCTTCCGCTCACGCCCCAACATCGTGCAGCCCGCCTCCAGTGGTGTCGCGACAGGCGTGAATGGAGGGACGAATGGAGACGTGTCGTCTTCAGCAATGAGAGTCGCTTCTGCCTTGGTGCCAATGATGGTCGTATGCGTGTTTGGCGCCGTGCAGGTGAGCGCCACAATCAGGACTGCATACGACCGAGGCACACAGGGCCAACACCCGGCATCATGGTGTGGGGAGAGATCTCCTACACTGGCCGTACACCTCTGTTGATCGTCGAGGGGACACTAAATAGTGCACGGTACATCCAAACCGTCATCGAACCCATCGTTCTACCATTCCTAGACCGGCAAGGGAACTTGCTGTTCCAACAGGACAATGCACGTCCTCATGTATCCCGTGCCAGCCAACGTGCTGTAGAAGGTGTAAGTCAACTACCCTGGCCAGCAAGATCTCCGGATCTGTTCCCCATTGAGCATGTTTGGGACTGGATGAAGCGTCGTCTCACGCGGTCTGCACGTCCAGCACGAACGCTGGTCCAACTGAGGCGCCAGGTGGAAATGGCATGGCAAGTCGTTCCACAGGACTACATCCAGCATCTCTACGATCGTCTCCATGGGAGAATAGCAGCCTGCATTGCTGCGAAAGGTGGATATACACTGTACTAGTGCCGACATTGTGCATGCTCTGTTGCCTGTGTCTATGTGCCTGTGGTTCTGTCAGTGTGATCATGTGATGTATCTGACCCCAGGAATGTGTCAATAAAGTTTCCCCTTCCTGGGACAATGAATTCACGGTGTTCTTATTTCAATTTCCAGGAGTGTACATACATACTCCGCTAAGCAGTATGATACATAATGGAGATTACGTTGTGCCATCACTATCCATTATATTTCCTGTTGCACTCATAAACAGAAAGAGGGAAAAATGACTTTCTATATACTTTTTTAGAAAACTTAATTTCTTACATCTTATCTTTGTGGTCCTTACACAAAATGTACGCTGGCGACAGCAGGTAGTTCGGCTTCAAGTGCCAGTTCTCTAAATTTTCTCAACAATAATCCCCATAACGAGCGTTGACTTTCCTCGATGAATTCTACTCTGAGTTCCCAAGACATGAGGGATAAATTCGGATATTTTACAATTGCATAATAACATTAGCGTAGTGTGGTCAAACCATAATACATTTACACATACAATGTTGTCCGCTGTAGCACTGGAGCACTAAGTTAATACATCCAAAAGCAACATCATGGTCATGTGACCAGCTTGTAAGTCCTTAACAGGTAACGCGTTAACTCTGGCCGAGACAATGAATCCTTTAGGTACTAAAACAGTCAGACCTCTTAAGATGTATAGCTATTCTTCGCTCTCCTCTTACTAAAAAAAAATGGCTCTGAGCACCATGCGACTTAACTTCTGAGGTCATCAGTCGCCTAGAACTCAGAACTAATTAAACATAACTAACCTATGGACATCACACACATCCATGCCCGAGGCAGGATTCGTACCTGCGACCGTAGTGGTCACGCGGTTCCAGACTTAAGCGCCTAGAACCGTGCGGCCACACCGGCCGGCCTCCTCTTACTCGATTTTATCCCTATTCTTAATACCATCAAACAAATCCTCTGTAAAGGAGGTGATTTTATCAACCAGAATAACAGCAAATAATATACGTGTTTCCATTTATCATCATATTACCCTATCCTGGCTCTATAGCATGTATTCTATCCCAGTAGCTGGGAAATAGATTTCCAAGTAAAGTTCTACACGGAAATTCCACAACGAATAGCAAGACATCAACTCGCTCCAACCATTAACAATTGCTTCGTTAAAATACCGACCGTCTTTTACAACATATACATACCATAGTGAATTTCATATAAAATTTGCTTAGGACAAATAGACAGTTATCTAGCAAAACAACATAGAGTCCCGTCAAGAGACTGTCTAAAATACAACTGTCTTTATCGATGTTCTCGTAGTTTGTGTAATTGATTGCAGCATTAAAATAATTAAAACTGTAGGCATATAAAACGAATGGATGTGTACCAGTTTACGCCAAAAATAATATCTTATAGCTGGGAATAGAACGGATCGTGTGTATGAACCTATTGAAAGACCACATAACAGTATTCACAACTTGCTCCACTGTTCTCTGTGTAGATCACTTCCTTGTAGATCACTTCCTTGTAGTATCAGTTAACGAATAACTTACAGAACAGTTACTGTGTGGTATTTAACAGTGTTCTAGTGTTTCGTTTATTACATGTTGCTTTAAACACAGGGTATGGAGAAATCAGGGCAATAGTGGGAAACGCGCGACCGCTACGGTCACAGGTTCGAATCCTTCCTCGGGCATGGATGTTTGTGATGTCCTTAGGTTAGTTAGGTTTAAGTAGTTCTAAGTTTTAGGGGACTGATGACCTCAGATGTGAAGTCCCATAGTGCTCAGAGCCATTTGAACCATTATTTGAATAGTGGGAAATGTAAGATATTAGTATTTACTGTAAATATCAATGATAAGCAGCCATATGTTGATGTACTGGTTGAAAATGTCGGAATCAAGATCGTTCACTGCAGTAAGGGAAGCACGAAACATGTGTTCATAAAGTTCCGTTCACATAGAGGAGTGGGGGGGGGGGCTGAACTTGCATACCACTGATAGATCTCACAAAGACGTCAACGAGCACTCTCACAACTAGAGAGTGTGCTCGACGGGCTTCATAGGGCAGTGACATGAAGATGTTATTACCTCGGTGCAATTGTCCAGATGAAATGATGTCATCAATTCTGGGAATTCTGATGCTAAGACGAATGGAATTTAACAAGTACAATTGCCGGAACACTGACTGATAAAGATGGCGATACCCAAAATGCTGATGCTGGTGCTATCAGTTTTGGGATGGTTGATAGTGTCAGCAACTTTTGACCCCGTTCTTTCTTTGATCCCCTACTGTGGCTACCAGTCTCTCGGTTACACATGACCAAATATTTTCAGCTGGTGAAGGACCTGGAGAATGCCCTGGCCAAGGCAACAGTCAAACATGTTCTGCATCGAGGTGGGTTAGGACAATGCGAACAACATGTCTCGCACTATCTTGTTGAAAGATCTCATAATGGAGAACTCGAATACAGGACACAGCGTCGGCCTAAATATATCTCAAGCGTCTCACCTGATATCCAAAATACCACATATTTGAAGCAGATATAATCGTTTCGTGTACCCAGTGGCACGTCAGGCCATTGGTGCGAGTACTATACCTGTATAATGATGACAGAACCAAGTTTTGCAATGTTCATTCTCCTCATAGCCCCCACACACATATAATTTAGTACACACTTGTTTGGTTTCTGTGTACAAACGTTGGCAGCTATTATTAATACATACTTCCACAACCACAGAACTTGTTATAATTGATACAAACTTGAACAAGCTAGTCGCCATGAGCGAACGAACTTGATAACGGAAGAATGAAACCAAAATGTCTGTAATTCCTCACAAAGTCGTTATCAGGACGGCAATAAATAGTCTGTATAGAGGTGCGTGGCTCCTGTCCAGTAGCAGCCAGCCATATTTCAATAGCGTGTTATGAGGATGATGTGTACGGTCTTCAGTCGGCAAACGTCATGACTGTGGAGTTTTCTGACACTACTTACAAAGTCCTCTAGGTAGCTGGACCAGCGACTCCTTAGTCTCGATAACATTGATCTCTTTTGAGCAGAATCGATGTCGTTATCGGTGCAAGCTAAAGAGGCCGTCAGGCTGCCCATGTGAATACGTGTCTTGCTGCAAATAGGTCGATTTCCTCACTCAAGATATTTGACGTGGCCGTAGGAGCCCGCACAGCTGAGTGAACAGTATGTCTGTCCTGTCCGGCGCTTGGCATTGAGTACGGCCCTCTTGAACCTACTGATTCTATACTCACATGAGAGTTGTGGCATCGTGACCAACTGAAGAGCAGTGTTGCGGAATGATAGACGACAGGCAAGCCTTGGTGGCCGAGCGGTTCTAGGCGCTACAGTCTGGAATCGCGCTTCCGTTACGGTCGCAGGTTCCAATCCGGCTTCGAGCATGGATGTGTGTGATGTCCTTAGGTTAGTTAGGTTTAAGTAGTTCTAAGTTCTAGGGGACTGATGACCTCAGATGTTAAGTCCCATTGTGCTCAGAGCTATTTTTTTTTTTAATAGACGACAGTCTCGAGAGGACGCACTCCTATTGGTATGGTTTCCGGCACTTGGAGGTAAACGTTTCTCCTTCTCACACGAGACGTAACACGATATTTTCACAAACAGCCAATATTTACATACGATTTTTCGAATGAGAAACCTTCTGTGTAATATTTCCTCAAACACAGAACCTAACTGGACTCACTCCTCCCTACTTTGTTCTGTTTCATTGAAATTCTGATGATCTGCGTATCTAAGCAATCTACTTTCCTTGGATACCATTCTCCATGGGCTGAAAGTCGGCCGCGGTGGTCTCGCGGTTCTAGGCGCGCAGTCCAGAACCGTGCGACTGCTACGGTCGCAGGTTCGAGTCCTGCCTCGGGCATGGATGTGTGTGATGTCCTTAGGTTAGTTAGGTTTAAGTAGTTCTAAGTTCTAGGGGAGTGATGACCACAGCAGTTGAGTCCCATAGTGCTCAGAGCCATTTGAACCATTTTTTTGAAAGTTTAACAGTCAGTAGTTTATATTGCTTTAGGCGTATACCTCACCAGTACTGAGTCTTAATGGGACATATTTATGTTTAGCTGTTGTTCTTGTTATTGTAATTCGCTAATAAGACATAGACATTAGGTTTAGTACTGGAAATAAAATGCAATCCAATGTAGGACACAGATCTGATGCGATAACCCATTACCACTAATTAGGCATATTTAGAGTACAGTACAACGATTGCAATAAATATTACTTTGGGCATCCCTGTTGAAAAATATGGGCACAATGTGAAGAACATTGTAGTGCAGATGAAAGTAATCAATCGATAGTTGCTGTGAATTTAAGGGATGAAAAGCATGTAGTACACAAAACTGAAAATAGTGTTACTGTTCCAAGTAAAGCAGGGAAAGCTAGATGTGAGGAACTCATGGAATAAATAGTTTTTCACACGATCCTAAGGATCTAAATTTCATTTTTAATGAACAACTAGAATTGACAAACCAGAAAATACAGAAAATTTCCTTGATATTTTATTACAAAAATAATACTGATAATGTGCAATTGCTTTGTAGTCTTTGGATATCTGTGCAATTGCCACTCCACGCATCTATCTTTGCGTGACTAAATATTATTTACAGTCATCATATTTTTAATACTGTGTCTCTGTCCACATCCTCCAAGCCCCTCTGTCCCTCTGTCCACTTCCTCTACCTCCCCCACTCTCAGTCCATCTGTTCCTGCCCCGCCTCATTCCGTCTGCTCTTCCTCCCTCTTTTCATTGTCCATCTCCTCCTCTCTCACTCTACTCACGTCTCTTCCTGCCCCTTCTCCTTGTCCATCGCCCGCATCTCGTGGTCGTGCGGTAGTGTTCTCGCTTCCCACGCCCAGGTTCTCGGGTTCGATTCCCGGCTGGGTCAGAGATTTTCTCTGCCTCGTGATGGTTGGGTGTTGTGTGCTGTCCTTAGGTTAGTTAGGTTTAAGTAGTTCCAAGTTCTAGGGGACTGATGAACATAGATATTAAGTCCCATAGTGCTCAGAGCCATTTGAACCCTCCTTGTCCATCGCCTTCTCCCCCTATCCGTCTACCTCCTCCTCCCCCTCTCGCTGTTCATCTCCTTCTCCCTCCTCTCACTGTCCATGTACTCCTCTTTAATTTCCCTACCCATCTCCTCCTCTCCCTCTCTCTGTCCATCTCTCTCTGTTCCCCTCCTCTTCCCATTCCCGCCACCTCTCTTTCTGCCCATTTTCTCATTCCTCCTACATGTGCCCATCTGCTCCTTCCCCCTCTCTGTATGTCCATCTCTTTCTACCCCCTGCTTTCTCCATGTTATCATCCGCACCACAATAGAAGGCTGCTGGCTCTTGCCCCACTGAATTTCTTTCCAGAATGTAACTATTATGTGTAGGAAATGTGGTTGAAATAAGTCCACACATTTCGGCTGAGCTTTTAACCCGTCCGTGAATGCACAGATATATACTGAAGAGCCAAAGAAACTGGTACACTTGCCTAATACATTTAGGGCCCCGCAAGCACGAAGACGTGCCGCAATACGGCGTGGCCTGGACTCGATTAACGTCTGAAATAGTGCTGGAGAGAATGCACACAATGAATCCTGCAGGGCTGTTCCTAGATCCGTAAGAGTACTAGGGGGTGGAGATCTCTTCTAGATAGCACGTTGTAAGGCATCCCAGATATGCTCAATGATGTTCGTGTCTGGGGAGTCTGGTGGCCAGCGAAAGTGTTTAAGCTCAGAAGAGTGTTAATGGAGCCACTCTGCAGGAGTTCTGGACGTGTAGTGTTTCGAACTATGCTGCTGGAATTTCCAAAGTCCATCGGAATGCACAATGGGCATGAATGGATGCAGGTGATGGTACAGGATGCTTACGTACTAGGGGTCACGTATCAATCCAACCATTACAGAGCCTCCGGCAGCTTGAACAGTCCCCTGCTGACATGAAGCGTCCATGGATTCATGTGGTTGTCTCCAGGACCGTAAACGTCCATCCATTTTTCAAGGCAGTCGCACATCTTTGTCCACAGTTTTACACAATCTAGGCTTTCACTAGGGAAATTTTTGTAGCTATAAGTTGTTGATGGAGCGGGAGGATATAGCTGCATGGAGCCACCGATTTTAAGGGACATCCACAGTATAAATATTGTCGAAGAGGTGTAGCTTGTCGAAACCTGGCTCAATTCTGGTCACGTTGTCAATCAAGACTGGACAGACAACACAGCTAAAGTAACAATAACCGTGCATTCTGGCAAGAAGGTAGGCTTATTCTTCTTCATGCAGGCACCTCACAAGGTTTTCTCCCAGACAGTCTCCTGCTGTTTAAATAGAGGAAAACAGCTTATCACGAAGAAATGGATCACGTTACATTTACAAAGTAGTTTAAAGATTCACTAATACCAAATCACGAAAAATCCTCTACAGTTGTCCTAGATAACACTCCTTAGTACACTACTGGCCATTAAAATTGCTACACCACGAAGATGACGTGCTACCGACAGGAAGCAGATGCTGTGATATGCAAATGATTAGCTTTTTAGGGGATTCACACAAGGTTGGCGCCGGAGGGGGCATCTACAACGTGCTGACATGAGGAAAGTTACCAACCGATTTCTCATACACACACAACAGTTGACTGGCGTTGCCTGGTGAAACGTTGTTGTGATGCCTCGTGTAAGCAGGAGAAATGCGTACCATCACGTTTACGACTTTGATTAAGGTCGGATTGTAGCCTATCGCGATTGTGGTTCATCGTATCGTGACATTGATGCTCGCGTTGGTCGAGATCCAATGACTGTCAGCAGAATAGGGAATCGGTGGGTTCAGGAGGGTAATACGGATCGCCGTGCTGGATCCCAACGGCCTCGTACCACTAGCAGTCGAGATGACAGGCATCTTATCCGCAAGGCTGTAGCGGATCGTGCAGCCACATCTGGATCCCTGAGTCAACAGATGGGGACGTTTGCAAGACAACAACCATCTACACGAACAGTTCGACGACGTTTTCAGCAGCATGCACTATCAGCTCGGAGACCATGGCTGCGGTTACCCTTGACGCTGCATCTCAGACAGGAGCGCCTGCGATGGTGTACTCAACGACGAACCTGGGTGCACGAATGGTAAAACATCATTTTTTCGGATGAATCCAGGTTCTGCTTACAGCATCATGATGGTCGCATCAGTGTTTGGCGACATCGCGGTGAACGCACATTGGAAGCGTGTATTCGTCATCGGCATACTGGCGTATCACCCGGAGTGATTGTGTGGGGTGTTATTGGTTACACGTGTCGGTCACCTCTTGTTCACATTGACGCCACTTTGAACAGTGGACGTTACATTTCAGATGTGTTACGACCTGTGGCTCTACCCTTCATTCGATCCCTGCGAAACCCTACATTTCAGCAGGATAATGCACTACCGCATGTTGCCGGTCCTGTGCGGGCTTTTCTGGATACAGAAAATGTTCGACTGCTGCCCTGGCGAGCACATTCTCCTGATCTCTCACCAATTAAAAACGTCTGGTCAATTGTGTCCGACCAACTGGCTCGTCACAATACGCCAGTCACTAGTCTTGATGAACTGTGGTATCGTGTTGAAGCTGCATGTACACGTCATCCAAGCTCTGTTTGGCTCAATGCCCAGGCGTATCAAGGCCGTTATTACGGCCAGAGTTGGCTGTTCTGGGTACTGATTTCGCAGGATCTATGCATCCAAATTGCGTGAAAATGTAATCACATGTCAGTTCTAGTAAAATATATTTGTCCAATGAATACCCGTTTATCTTTGCATTTCTTCTTGGTGTAGGAGTTTTAATGGCCAATAGTTTATTTAGTTGTTGTTGAATAGCCGCCAACCATGGCGAACCGAAAAGATTAAATGGTTGATTGGTTCCGACATCATAATGTCGATGTCGGTGATGGCCTTAATAAGGTGGAACTAATGAATCTCTCCGTATGTGACGGTTACCCCAATGCAAAATTGACGAAGTGGCAAAAAAACATGGGGATTAAGTCGTTACGCTACTTGTGTGCCACTGTCATTTCAACCCAACATAGTTAATTTATCCCAAATTAAAGGTTACCTTGGTACGAAAAACAATAAATTTACCCTCTCTGGAATGGAAGAATTCACAAGTCAAGTAGTTTGGAACGTCACCTATGAAGGTTTGATGAAAGCCGTCAGACATACTCAGAGTATCATGGGTAGATAATGGCAGAGTCTGCATATAGAACTACAGCTACTTGGTTATTCTGCAGTTTCATAATTAAGTGCCTGCAGATGATTCATCGAACTACCTTTAAGCTACTTCTCTACCGTTACATTCTCTATCAGCACGCTGGGAAAACGAACACTTAAATCTTTCCGTGCAAGCTCTGATTTCTCTTATTTTTTTATGACGATTATTTCTCCGTATATAGGTGGGTGCCAACGAAATATTTTCACTTTCTGAGTAGGTCCTGCCGCAGTTAAAAATCCGGGGCACTCTCTTACTTATTTCACGATAATACGAAACGAGCTGCCCCCCTTTTGAAATTTGTCCATGTCCTCCGTCAATCCTATCTGATTCGGATCTCACATCGCGCAGCAGTACTCCAAAAGAGGGTGAACATGCAGAGTGTTAGCAGTCTCTTTAGTAGACTTGTAACTTAAATTTAGCGGATTCTTTTTAGTGCTGATGTGGATGACTACACGTTTTTCATGGTTCAGAGTCAATATCGACTTTTTGCACCATACAGATATCTTGCCTAAATCATTTTACAATTCATTTTTATCAATTAATGACATTAGATGGTGGTAAATTACAGCATGATCTGCAAACAATCTCAGAGTGCTGCTCAGACTGTCTCCTAAATCGTTCACGTAGATCAGGAGCTACAGAGGGCCTAAAACACTTCTTTGGGGAACGACAGATATTACTTCTGTTTTACTCGATTACTTTAACCTTTATGAAAGGAAATCACGAATCCAGTCACACAACTGAGACGATATTCTATAGATAGGCAGTTAAATTAGAAGTTGTTTGTGTGGAACGGTGTCAAAAGCCTTCTGAAAATCTAAAAATACGGGCTCAATTTGACGTCCCCTGTCGATGTCACTCATTTTTTCGTGAGAATAAAGAGGTAGTTGTGTTTCAAAAGAACGATATTTTTTGAATCCGTGTTCGCTATTTTTCAATAAATCATTTTCTTTGAGGTGATTCATAATGTACAGCACAGTACAAGCTCCAAAATCCCACTGAAAATCGACGTTAGTGATATGGGTTTGTATTTGAGAAGATTACTTCTGTTTCCTTTTTTTGGATATTAGTGTGACTTGTGCAACTTTCCAATCTTTGGGTACTGATCCATCTGCGAGCAAGCGGTTGTATATGATTGCTAAGTATGGAGCTACTCTTTCAGCATACTCTGAAAGGTACCTGGCTGGTACACAACCTGGACCGGATGCGTTGCCTTTCTTAAGTGTTTTAAGCCACTTCCCTACACCGAGAATATCTACTTCTAAGTTACTCATGTTGGTAGTTGTTCTCGATTCGAATTCTGGAGCATTTACATCACCTTCTTCCGTGAAAGAATTTCGGAAAACAGTTTTTAATTACTAGGATTTAGTTGCGTTGTCGTCAACAACATAACCATTGTTTTCGAGCAGTGAAGATATTGATTGCGTATAGCTGCTGATGTACTTTACATACGACCAGAATCTCTTTGGGTTTTGCGCCAGATTTTGAGACAGAGTGTCGTTGTGGAAACTATTAAAAGAATTTCGCACTGACGTTCGCACTACATTCCGAGCTTCTGTAAAACTTCACCAATCTTAGAAATTTTGCGTTCTTTTAAATTTGGCATGATTTTTCGTTACCTCTGCAACAGTGTTCTGACCCGTGTTGTTTACCATGGGTAATCAGTACCATCTCGTATTTGATATTTACCTCTGAACTGCCGTCGATACTATTTCATTGAATTTAGACCTCATGTGATCTACGACTCTATGGTCGGACTGGAAGGAACGGATACGGTCTGTTAGGAAGGTGTTATGTAGATCTTTATCTGCTTTTTTTATATAGAAATATTTTGCGTTTGTTTTTGCCACCAAAAACCTGGATGTTACGGTATTCAGTCTAGCTACAACAACCTTCTAGTCACTAATCCATGAATCTGTCATGAAGCTTCCTATTTGGTCAGGATTGTTTGTTGCTAAGATGTCAAGTATGTTTTCGCATCCATTTACACTTCGTGTGGGCTCCTAAACCAGTTATTCAAAATAATGTTACGAGAAGACATTCAGTACGATTTCGGATGACGTTTTATGCCTGCCACCGACTTTATACAAGTTGCTTCGCCAACACATCTAGGGTAAATGGAAGTCACCACCAACTATAATTGTATGAGTGGGGTACCTATTTGAAATGACTCTCAGCCACCAACTATATTTAATCTATCCTTTCTGAACGCAGCTAGGTACTTTGCAAAAATTTCAGTTCTACTTGTTTCCCGCTTTATTCAACTTTCCGTATCTGTAACGATTTGAGATTCAGTGCTTTCTGTTAGCTCTTGGAGCTGTGTTTCTTTTGCGACACAGCTACGACAGTTCAGAACTATAAATTGATTGTTCCGATGTCTACCCCCTTCCTTGGGTTCGTGCTCCACCCTTTGAAACTGAAGCCCTTTCTGCACTTTCCCAACACTAACTTTAAAAAACCGCCCAGTCTCCTCCGCATAGCCCCCATTATCCATGTAGCCGCTTCCTGTGCGTAGTGGACTCCTGACCGATTTAGCGGAATCCCGAAACCCACCACCCTACGGCTCAATGAAGCTCTTTTGGAAAATTCAGTGGAGGAGACGATAATTTCATTAAATGAGAACAGTGACAGTGATAGTGATAATGACGCTTCAAGGATCCGTCATAGCGAGGAGACTGACGTAAGTGAGTTTTTCCATATCGCTGTAGAAATGGAGCACAGGTAGATTCAGCTACATGTGTAGTGTGCGGAATTTACACTTGTAAGTACACCAATGTAACAAAATTATATCGTCTTAACTTTTGATATTGGCCTTAATAGCATCTAATTCCATCTCAGAAATTCAGTCTATATCACATAAACTAAAAATTACGGTTTACGATATAACTGTTGTACTACAAAGGCCCTGTTATTTGTATCCCTATTGTTCTTTCCAAACAATAGAAGTTGGCGTGTTTGAGATATGTTTTCCCACCGTGATAAGCGCGATTAATCCTAACTTTTGTTGTGTTAGAATTAAAAATTAATGGCAGTCTCATTAGAAGCCTATACCGATCTGTTTCTCGTATCGGAAAAGTATAGGCACCCGATTAATAGTTGACGCGCGATCGGACCATTTTGCGTTATGTTTAGCTTAAATTATCTCGCGTTAGAAAGGTCCAACAGAGTTCTGGTTCCAAATACGCGAAGATTTTATTGGGATAGTGTATTTTTCTAACTTCAATAATATAAAAGTTTTCCGCATGTCGAAATTTTGTTAACGTTGTGAGAAAATGCAGTTTCTTAAACTGTCCGTATATCGTCTTAATAATTTGTTGCCGCAGATAAAGCTAATATAAAAATTTAGCGTAACTCTTGCAGAGCACATTGATGCAATTTCCGCAGTTAGAAAGTGAGTAGTTCCCCTGTTTGAGCGAGTTGAATGAAATGTAAAATTACGCTTGTGTTCCGCGCTGGACGTGGAAATTTTGTGCCGCGCCTCCACGTGGTCCAGCTGAAGTGTCAGTCCTGAAGTAATTTTGAACAGTCTATTGTCTGCTGAGTGAACACGTGTTCGAAACTTGGTCGGACACCACCTCCGCCGTTACCTGTGCTGAAAGTCAGGCGATTCTCCGCACTGCCACCGCTTTGGCGTCTCTCCCAGATACATCATCTCTAAGCGCAGGATGCGTTCGACACGGGCCCCAGCATATTCTTGCCTGCACTGAGGCCACCCGCTGACACCCCCTTTGCCGCTGCAGCAGACCCCTGGGGGTACAGTTCTCATCTCCGCTCCTCCACGTGGCTCACCTGCCTCTTGTCCTTCTGAGTCGCCCAACCGGCGTTTCATGTGTGTCCGGGTCCACGTGCAACAGTCTGCTCCATCTTCCTGCACATACTTCCACCAGAATTACCAACTGTACCTCTTAATACCATAAACATTTACACGTCATTAACGAAACTACCCAAAGAGGCTAATCTTGTTACACACACAAACAGTTACTGCTATAGTTAAGGAAAAGGCCCTAACCGCTAACATTTTGCTCATTTGACACTATTTATCACTGTCAAACCCTGACTTTCCCTTCACTGATAATTAATATCCACATTCACTCACTGACACTCTCTCCTCCATTAGCGGTTAAACGTTGGTGTTCCACTGTTACTTTTATTATCCCACCACCTTCATAGTCCTATTCACTAACATTAATGACGCATTTCCTAGTATTTACAATATTGTGGTGTTGGTTTACATATGGACTGATTACAGTGAAGAACAGAGTTATCTAGTGAACTCTTGTGGTATCCATCTTGTATAGTCAAACGACTGTACTGCAAAGAGAAAAAAGCAACTACGAGACAGGTACATTACGCGGGATGCATGCAAATCAGCCGAATCGCAATTCAAGTCGTTTGGATACTTTTGGGTATGATAGAACATAAGTTGTAATAAACATAAGAGGGTGTGGCTGCATGATCTAACTACAGCAATAGTTTTAAACGGGATCTGTCAAAAATGTCAAATGTGTGTGAATTCCTAAGGGTCCAAACTGCTGAGGTCATCGTTCCATAGACATACACGCTACTTAAACTAACTTATGCTGAGAACAACACACACACGTGCCCGAGGGAGGACTCGAACCTCCCACGGGAGAGGCCGCAGTCCGTGACATGGCACCTCAAACCTCGCGGCCACTCCGCGCGGCCTGTAACGCTTGTAGTCTCAACTTTTAAAAAATCTTCAGTTAACTTCCTCTTGTAACTCTTTCCAGCAATCTTTATGCAAAATTCAGTATTTTTATAAACAAGAGATTTTGAGACAACGTCTGGACTCTAAAATTCTAACAAATTCGAAGTATTCTTTCTCTTTAAAAAGTATTCCCACACCAATGGATGTTGAACTAACCGCGATCGAGCAATTACTTCTGCACATATTTGAATTTAAACGACATGACGAACTTTTTTGTTATGGATCTGGATTGAAACCATAGCCATTGTAGCTAAGCAAAGATTTCGTGCCTCCCCGAGACTTTACCACAGCAACATTCCTCATCGGTGACTAGGCATAATGAATCGTGAAATATCGAAGTTTTCACAAGTGTCAGTTAGAAAATCTGAACTTGAAAATTTTTCAGCTCTGCGTGGAATCGTCTCAGGAACTTTATGTCTCAGTTAAGAGCCACGGAAAACGTTTAATATGATTTGAAGTGACACACGTTTGCACACGTTAAAACGAAGTGCCATGATGAAAAGTTTTGTAACGGGGACGATAACCTAGCACGTTATCAGATTGTTATCTAAATAAAATCAGATGTTCGATGTCGAAATTTTTCACCAGCAGGGAGATGTCTAAATCCAAAATGAGGATACAATTATTTTTGCCCGACGGGGAATTGAACCCGGCATCAACCGCCGTTGCTTTGTATCCACCAGTAGTGATATGCGTGCATGTTAGACTAGAAATAACGGCATCTGTCGTTATTGTTGACAACACGTGAAGAAACATTAAAAGTGAAAATTATTTATCACTAAGAGTTCGGTGTGCATGTGACAGTGCTTGAAATGAAACCATGGATATTTTTGTGCTGGACCAGGTTTCTAACCTACTTACGTGCCTTTTTTTGAGACCCAGAGGAGATTATAATCTTTGGGAAAACATCGAAATGATCGAACTACCACGAACGAGGAGATCCTAATTCGAATCGCAGACCGGCATAAAATTTTTCAACGTCACAAGTTCAAACAAAGTAAGACCCCTGTGTCCTTAAATAACCATTGGCTCATTAAATTAAATTAAGTTTCTGGTGTAAGGAAGCTAATTGGCTACTGAGTTTCTGTTTGGCGCGACTTCCGCCTTCGCTATGGGCCAACCTAAACTGGCTCTGTCCCCATTTGTTAGCGAGGGGATATCGTGTTTATAATGCGTATCCTGAACTACGGTGCAACCTGGCGTTCTTCACTTGGCATTGCTAGAGGTGAAGGAAGTCTGTTCGTGTGTGTTTAAAATACATGCCGGCAGTGGGATTCGAAACTACACCTCACGACTAAGAAACTATGTTCAAGCCACTAGATCACTTTTTTTACGAGTTCTCTGTCACTTTTTTCCTCTTTCTCGTTTTCCTTTGAGTTTTTTCTTTTTTAGAGGGCCTCCCATCTGGCCCAGCCATGCTCTGACGTCGGCTAGCTTCTTAGCTTTAGTTTCTGTCGTTGCTGTCGACATTATTGCTCTAGTAGAGAGCATTCAAGCTTACCGACAGCTTCAAAGTGTAAGTAGGATGTTTAGGTTTTTTTTTAAATTGGTAACGCCGCCGCCACGTAGCGCTCTGTATGAAAATCACTGGCTGTGCCGTGTGCAGTCTGTGGCTGGTTGGCATTGTTGTAATACTCGCCATTGTAGTGTTGGGCAGCGGCAGCTGGATGCTAACAGCGCGTAGCGTTGCGCAGTTGGAGGTGAGCCGCCAGCAGTGGTGGACGTGGGTAGAGAGATGGCGGAGTTTTGAAATTTGTAAGAATTGGTGTCACGAACTGATTTATATATTATGACTATTAAGGTAAATACATTGTCTGTTCTGTATTAAAATCTTTCATTTGCTAACCATACCTGTCAGTAGTTAGTGCCTTCAGTAGTTTGAATATTTTATTTAGCTGGCAGTAGTGGTGCTCGCTGTATTGCAGTAGCTTGAGTAACGAAGATTTTTGTGAGGTAAGTGATTTGTGAAACGCATAGGTTAATGTTAGTCAGGGCCATTCTTTCGTAGGGATTTTTGAAAGTCAGATTGCGTTGCGCTAAAAATATTGTGTGTCAGTTTAAGCACAGTCATGTACAATTTTTTTAAGGGGACGTTTCATATGTCGACCCTTAGCCGAGGATACCTCACTGGAATCTTCTGATTTTTTCCTTGTAGTTTGTGTAATTAGTGTAGCTTTTGTTTATTGCTGGCGCGTAATCATAGAGAGAATTTCCTTTGTGGTTGCAGTCTTTCATGGTTGTACAGCAAAATAGTTGTGGCATGCATGTAGTTTTGCACAAAGTATTTCGCAGCTGCGCTTGCAATTAACTAGATATTATTTTCAGTGATATGTTAATGTGTTCTCTTATTTTTGCTTTTCAAATTGTGCTTTTTTTGTGTTGTCGTGTGAAATATTGTGACAACAATGGCGTGTGAAAAACGTAACACTAGGCTCCAAAGTAAACTGAGAAATGACAGTGAAGACGAAAACAGTGTGTTAGCGCCACCATGTAATGAATTAACTAATGTTCAAAGTAGTAATTTGATAATTGTGCATAGGGAAATGGAGCGGGTTGCAAATAATGGTGTAGGCAGTGAAACAATTAGTGAACAGGAAAGCGTTATCGATCGATCGGTCGGCAACAGCTCGCCTCAGGATTCCGAAATGACAGGACACAATATTGCAAATACTGTAGATTCAGGTTTTGCGTCCTCACCGTTTTCTCAAATAAGTCAAGACACATTTTCTGTTTTTCAAACTGCGAATATTGCCGGTGCAAATGCATTGCCGAATAGGACTAAGGAACATGTTTCAGACACCAGTGCATTGTTATTACAATTAATGCAACAAATGGGACAAAAGCTTCAAAAGTTAGACACAATGGAACAAAATCTTCAAAAGTTAGACACAACGCTTGAACAAAATCAGAAACAAATGGGACAGAATCTTCAAAAGTTAGACACGATGGAACAAAATCAGAGACAAACACAGCAACAGTTGGACACAATGGAACATAATCTTCAAAAGTTAGACACAATGGAACAAAATCAGAGACAAACACAGCAACAGTTGGACACAATGGAACATAATCTTTGGAACTTAGACACCACACTTGAACAAACACGTGAATATTTAACTACTGAGTTACATAACATTGAATCGAAATGTCAAAAAATCTGTAATGACGTAAAAACACAAATTTGTGATCATTTTCAACCTATTTTTTCGCAGCATGAAAACTCATTACAGAATCACGAAGCAGCCATAAAAGAATTGCAAACTGTTGTTCGTGAAAATCACGACATCTTGCAAGCTAAAATGGACTCAGCTGCATCCACCGATTCGGTTACGCAACTTGCAAGAACTCAGGAAAACTTAAAGGACACAGTAGATTCGATTTCAACACAAATGGACACTCTGAAACTTGGTTCAGAAAAACACACTGAGGAAATGTGTTCACTATCGGAGAAAGTAGCCGAACTTTCGGATCAGTTCACTAATTTATCTACGAAGGTAGATGATAATCTGAATGACACAAAACCGGTAGTCTTTAATGACACAGAAGAGTTCGAACAAATTAGGAAATTCAAACAAAATCAGAATCAAATTAATACGCAACACCAAAGAGAAATCCGGGAAGTACAAGATCAGTTGACACAGGTAATACAAGAATTACGTATTTCAGAGGACACTCGCACTCCAATACGGGAAGAGGAACATAAAAATACGGAACTGCCACAAAATAACAACACAGGGCACTTTGGAGATTATGAAAGAAATTGGCAAAGTACACCGAATTTTGAGATGGAACCGCCGAAACGTCGTAACAGTGACCGATATGCGACCCGCCGACACGATGATTTTGACTATAAGCTGTTCATTATTACACGTAAATTCAAAACATTTAAGAATTCTGGCAACGACATTCATCCACAAGCGTGGCTCCATCAATTCTCTCATTGTTTTCCTCCCAACTGGTCACTAGAGCACAGATTAGAATTTATGTGTGGCTACATAGAGAATGAACCAGCTGTAAGAATGCGATCGGTCATTCACGATTGCCACAGTGAAGGAGAATTTTACCATGCCTTCCTCTCAGCATGTTGGTCCCAAGCCACACAAGACCGAGTAAAACATGGCATCATGATGATGAAACATTTCGAACAATCTGAATTTTCCAGTCTTGTGAAATATTTTGAAGACATGTTGCACAAGAATCAGTACCTGTCAAACCTGTACAACCCGTCAGAACTCATCCGCATTTGCTTAATGAAATTGCCTGAACATTTAAGGAATATTATTTTGGCAGGGCGTTGCAAAGACGACATTGAAGCTTTTCAGGGACTCTTACAAGAATTAGAAATTGACACAGACAGTCGCGGGATGCGAAAACAGGAAAACAATCACTACAGTTCACATCCGTCACAATTCCGTGACGACAGAAACAATAACTGGACACGACAAGTCTATTCTTACAACGCAAATCGTGACCAAAACAGACACCACCCATATGACAACCACTGGCAGAGTAATAGTTACAGAAAAATATCGCATTTCCGTAGTAATGACTATAACAGAGACAATCGTAGAAACAGACAATATGGGAGCCTAACCAATTACTATCAAGGGAGACAGAGTAACTTCAGACACAACAGTTCAGCTCGCAGTTACGATTCAGGGAGAAATTCTCCACCACTTAACCGACAAGAAAGAAATTACAGGAACTACCAACAAAACGACAGACCTGAATTCCATCACAACTGGCGAGCTTCAAACAGGCGGGGCCCTCTCGACAAGGTGAATTTGTAGAAGTTAGGTCTCCAAATCCCAATAACGGCGCGCGCCAACAAAGAGACAGACAATGACTCGCACTGCAGGCAGCCGCGTGCGCCGGCTGGCTCAGAGAAAAATAACATAGACGCTAACATTGAGAAAAATTCCAGTATTCTTTGCCGACGTATACCGCATGATAATTGCGTTCAAGTTAACTCTGAGCACTAGGAAGAGTAAAGGATTGTACTACATATCGCATGTAAAACCGTTTATTGAAAGATAATCTTCTTTTTAACTTTGTCTTTGCCATAAAACATTTCACTTCACATTTATAGTATGCTTTGTCACACTGAGAAACTGTTAACATGCAACAATGTTCTGAAGTTAACTATCCAGTCTAGAAACTAGGGAACATTTTTAAACAGAAATTACGAATGCATTGTTATAGTGAACAGACGACACAGTGTTGTTATTTGTACATTCTTGCTTGTTAGTTGCACGATTACGTAACGACTATAAGGCTTACATACTTAGAACATTTACCAGTACTGCTAATGAGATTTTAATGCAACATTTTGGTTTACTTGAAAACACATTCTTTATTTGAAGTTCATTCAGTGAGATTAAAGATGACTTAGCATTTGGTTTCTATAATAGCTACACGATTATATCACGACGCTACTAATATGTGACACGATTTACATTGTTGCTTTTGCGGTGTATCTGTTTTATATCTGCAAAGTTTTTCTGTATTATTCTGGAAAGTAAAACATGTTTTAGTAGTAACTTTTGTGGTATAGCTACAATGAGACAGCCTTTATCGTAGCACAGCAATACGTTACATTATAGTACTTACTTCATCACGGCAATAAGTGTAATAACTAAGATATCTATACGGAAAGCATTTCACCTTCGTTTATGATGAGGTAAGTACATTGACTTCAGCAGAACTTTGCCTACAGGGGAATATAACTATGACAGTTCCACAGAATTATCTTGCAGCAAAACGCACATTTAGCACTACAGGGCACGCATTTGAGTGATTAATTTGGTACTGAAACCATTTATTTATCAATATTGTTGAATTAAAAAGAAAGTTTTTTGTGATACATTTCATTCCATTGCTGTAATCGGTAACACCTGAGGGTATAATTACATTATTCCTCAGGGGGGTACATGCTTACTTTGTGTACCATGTGTTTGGCAAGCACAAGGAGCCCTAGCTAATATGGTATTTGTTTATACAACTTTACACATCGGTACCATATTTCTCTAACTCATAAATTACACAGCTATCTGATCATTTAACTGAGAGAGACAAACATTTACTTTACTACATCAGTGACAGATGTTTACGTAATTAGACCATTGGATAACTCCACACTTACGAAGTTGTATTTTATGAACTGTTCATATTTTTTCGGAACCATTGTGATACTATGAGAGCTTTGAATGACATATTTGGTATGGGATCACGATTTTTAAAGTACGTTTGAGGCAGATGACACTTTTGACATGAGTAGAGAATTTTTTTTTTAGGTTTTGAAATTACTGGAGGAAGCTACGGAGATTTTGAGAATTTGACTGTGGTGTTATGATGTTATTATTACGACGACGATGTGAATTATGCTGCTGAAGTATGCTTAAGCTGATGCTATATGAGTTATTTGGTTATGCTACGTATCTGTTATGATGACATATTGAAGAAGTGTCGTCGAATATACATATGTGTAATAAGGTAAGGAATAATGAGTAGTGGTTAGGGACTCTGGTTTGTGAAAAAGGATGTTGGAAACCAAGAATCGTACTTTAAGAGTTATGAAATGTGTGTATATGCGTGAATGTATCACAAGGCCGCCAAAAATTTTTGGACACTGTTATATTTACAGGATTTTGTTTCTACATACTTGTAACGCAAATGCTTGACCTGTGAAATTTTTTATATGAGACAGCCACTGTAGCGGAAACTGGTGTCGTAAATATTTCGGTAAGAAAGTTAAGTGACCACCTGGACGTAATGCGTCGTGGGCGCCCAGCTGGGCGACAGCCACCAGGAAACAAGCCATTAGTGTGTGCCTTTCAGAGGCACAGGTAAAAAAAAAAAAAAAAAAAAATGGTGTCATTATCCTCGCTGTTGACATTTCTTTGTAGAAAGCGTCGCAAATACGACACGCTCAAACTTGAAAACATATGATTACACTGTGGAGCTCTTAATTTATGATATTTACTAAAATGCCTAATGAAACGACGAGAAACATTTCATGGCTATTGTTCCGCTAGTTGAGAGAAATGCCATTTGGCTTGCTTTATGCATTTATTTACTCATTTTGTTTAATATCTAGTTTCTAACTGCACTGAAACATTGGTTAAAATAAATTTTATGGATGTACTAATATAAATATTTTATGCCTACAGATCCAGTAAATAATAACTTTATGATATACTTAAAAAAAACGAAGTAGCACAAAAAGACATTTCCCTTCACAGAAATTGCATACAGAATTGTCTTTTCAAGTACATGGTTATATTTTTTTACAATAAATTTTTGTGGTGCACCACTTTAATTGCATAGACATTAAGATGTGAATAGACATTGTCCTTATCTGCATTGTTGTCTTTAGTGTAACATTTTTTCTGATTGACCTTTGTCATGTTTAGGTATAAGTTATAGCATTTGCTGCAGCAGTTTGCCATTCATAGTGCTACTGAATGTCACTTTGTATTACTAGGTTAAGCCAATTTTATTACTGATTTATTTTTCTTGTTTGCTGCGCAATGCCTTATATTGGTTGTAATATTGCTGCCTTTTTTTGCCAATTTCCATTTTTTAACATTGCTGTTTGTGTAAATTGTTTTGTGCTGCTGCATTGCCTCATCCCTTAGTTAAGCATCTGAGCTCAGTAGATTTAAGTTAGCTTAAGAGGGGGTAGCCTATATAAGAGAATGATTTGCGATGTATTGGAAGAAATGCATTGAGAAGTTATACGAAAAAAGTACAGAAATCAGGTATAGATAGGACTTTTTGGAAATAATGAAAAACAAAGGGAGATCTCCGAGAAGTAAAGAAAGTTTTGTTTGCAAAATACTGCAGTAAAACAAACCCTGTCCTTTCCTTTTGTGTTATCCCACTATGTGTTTGTGTACCCTTGTGTATTTGTTTTCTTCCTGTCTCTGTGTGCTGTTTCATAGAATTTTTTCTCTTCTAATACTAAGCTACATTCACTATGATGAGGAATACTGTTATCCTCAAATATAATTTGCGTTAATAACATTTTATTTACTTCATAAAGATGTTTACACATTATTTATTCTGTTTTGTTCTAATGCTAATGTGTGAGGTTGATGTTTCAAAAGTTACTCTGATCTTTTATGTATGTACTTATGTCGTAATTTTTGTAACACTGATTTATTTGCTATTTCGATTCTTTTGTAAAGCCTGTACTACTACAAATGTTATCTGTATTGTTATGTACTTTAAAGATGTATTTTGTACCTTTGTTATTGCATTCTTATGTTATGAAATTGTAACTGACACCAGCTCATCAAATTAAGTAACTTGTAAATTACATTTCACTGCACACGTTTCTGTTGGTCATAGTATATGCACAATATGTGAGAAGTAGGGCTTGATAGTGTTTGCAGGTGTATTGATAATTCAGCAAGGGACTGGTTAACAGCATTGCTGGTTCTAAGGACAATTCCAAAAACTTTGTACGTGCATAAGTGGTGGTTGATGGACTTGCTATATTCTCCGCAAGACTCTTCGATGATGATTGTGCACCTGCACAGTCGCAACAGATGGCTGCTGGCAGTCTCTACAAGGTTTACAGTGGGTCAGCACCTTTGATGACCAACCAATACCATTATTTCTACAAGGACTGCAGCGGGTCTACACCTGTGATGACCCACCACTACCATACTCTCTACCAGGACTACAGTGGGTCTACTCTGTGACGACCTACCTACCAATATTCTTCAACTTTGACTAACTGCTGTGGGTTTGCTCTGGTGTGGCCCATTACCTGTCTGCATGTCAAGAGTCAGCACTGTCTTTCCGTTGGAAGGACAACGCTACTTCTTCAAAACTGCATGGAAATCCACTACTTCCGTGTGCATTTTCTTTTACTACTCAGACTTTGATGAGAAAAACACTGCAATTTTACTTTGATGAATGTTCATGATTATCTTTATGGACTGTGAGAAAATTTTAGCTTTTGACCAACATTGTATCGATAAGTGTGTGCATTTCATTTCTTTGTTATTGTAATTATGAAAAAAATTATCAAATCTGTATTGGCCACTGCCCAAAACAACTTGTAATTCTTTTTTTGGGGAGCATGGGGGCTATGTAAGTAGGATGTTTAGGTTTTTTTTTAATTGGTAACGCCGCCGCCACGTAGCGCTCTGTATGAAAATCACTGGCTGTGCCGTGTGCAGTCTGTGGCTGGTTGGCATTGTTCTAATACTCGCCATTGTAGTGTTGGGCAGCGGCAGCTGGATGTTAACAGCGCGTAGTGTTGCGCAGTTGGAGGTGAGCCGCCAACAGTGGTGGACGTGGGTAGAGAGATGGCGGGGTTTTGAAATTTGTAAGAATTGGTGTCACGAACTGATTTATATATTATGACTATTAAGGTAAATACATTGTCTGTTCTGTATTAAAATCTTTCATTTGCTAACTATGCCTGTCAGTAGTTAGTGCCTTCAGTAGTTTGAATATTTTATTTAGCTGGCAGTAGTGGTGCTCGCTGTATTGCAGTAGCTTGAGTAACGAAGATTTTTGTGAGGTAAGTGATTTGTGAAACGTATAGGTTAATGTTAGTCAGGGCCATTCTTTCGTAGGGATTTTTGAAAGTCAGATTGCGTTGCGCTAAAAATATTGTGTGTCAGTTTAAGCACAGTCATGTACAATTTTTTTAAGGGGACGTTTCAAAAGTTCATATTTTCGTAGCTTAGCTTTCGTAGTGTGTTCACAATCTTTTCATGCTTCTGTTGTTCTTCCGTTTACCAGTGTGTTGTTTCGTAAATGCGACTTCTCATAACTCTCAAAGCACCTGCTGCCGGAACAGCGCAGAGCCCTTGTCTTTGTTATTTTTATTATTTATTTATCATATCTGTGTCTCTTCGGTAATGATGCAACCATCAGGCTCGACAACTCTGCGAACTAAATAAGCTTCTTCTCAGGCAGGAACTATACAAAATAATTAAATACAAAAAAAAGTTCAAATGGCTCTGAGCACTATGGGACTCAACTGCTGAGGTCATCAGTCCCCTAGAACTTAGAACTACTTAAACCTAACTAACCTAAGGACATCACACACATACATGCCCGAGGCAGGATTCGAACCTGCGACCGTAACAGTCGCGCTGCTCCGGATTGCGCGCCTAGAACCGCGAGACCACCGCGGCCGGCTAATTAAATACACTTCACCTTCTTGCCTCTTAAGTCGCTGATAGGTGACACATGAATAAAACAAATCAAGGGTCTTCTTGTCCTTAAAATATAGAAAGAAATGGAGTTGAAACATACAATAAGGAAAAAATAATAATAAAAAGCACGTTGTCTGGATAAGTTCAGAAGGACACAGTTTCATTCTGATTTCATCCCTTGCTTTAAAATCTTCTTAATTCTTGATTCAAATTAAATATTTTGGTCTTAGTGTTACTTCTAGGAATTTGGCATAGTTTTTCTTATTAGTTCTTGATTTTGAAAGTAGATAGTGTTGGGATGCAATATACATACATATCTCGTCCCTACTTTTGGCGGCTTCTGACATTAAATAATAACGAAATAACGAAATTCCGTTTTGTGTTTGGGTACGGAATGGAGTCCGGATACAAAAAGTCATCAGAAGTAATGGAATTCGGGGAATTACTCGTGATAGTTGCCGTCGTATGTCAAATGAAGTTCCAGGTTTCTTTATATCTCGTGCACACAAAACGAAGTTCTTCATTGTGTGTTAAGTTACGTTACATCTTGTACATAGTGGTGAGTCCCTCAAGTGTGTGACTTGAAGCTTGGGGTTGGTGTGTATTTTTCGTTTGACTGCTCGGTACCAATGCACTTGCGCTACCGTCGGCTGTAATGGAAATTTCCCTATTTAATACGTTATAATACGGAAACTAATTACCGTACGAGTACCAAACTTGGTAGCATTAATGTCAAGGATAAGAGGAAGAGAAATAACGTAGAATCAATTGAACTAAAACACTTTTAATGTGCTGCTGCGTCACGTCATGCCATTACATACAGGTAGCATTACTGCTACAAAAAGGGGCGCAATATGGGCCTATCAGTGTCCAGAAGAGTCTCAAAGCCCAGAATTGCATTCTGGACAGCAGAAAGAAGCTCGTCCGTAGGTACGATGGCTACCTCTATTGATATGCTGCGCTTCAGATCAGCACATACGTGAATGTTCACCTGGTAAACACTGTCCTTGAGGTAGTCCCACAACCAGAAGCCACAGGCAGTCAGATCAAGTGACCGTGCCGGCCAAGCATATGGAAACGATTGGCTGATAGTTCGATCGTTTCCAAATGTGTTTCAGAGAAGCAGGTTAACTTCACGAGCTATGTGCTGCGGGGCCACATCTTGCATGAAAACTGTTGCGTTCAATGTGTCTCTCTCCTGTAGGGCGAGTACGACATGCTCGCAGAGCATATCGCAGTAACACTGACCGGTCACACTGCGCGCCCTTGGTCCCTGAGAGCCAACGTTTTCGAAAAAGAATGGGACAATGATGAACGTAGTCGTGAAGCCACACCTTAAGGTGACACGTTCGCCATGTAGAGGAACTTCACGCACAGTGACTGGAGGTGAAGATCCCCACACTCGGCAGTTCTATGTGTTCACCTGACCCATCAGAAAAAAATGAGCTTCGTCTGTCCATAGGATAGTCCTCGGCCAGCCATCGTCAACTTCAATCCTTGCGAGAAAGTGTAGAACGAAGTTAACACGTCTTTGTGCGTCTAGTGGCGCAAGCTGCTGTACGATATGGGTCTTTTACGGATATCATTTGAGAATGGCTCGAAGTACCTCCCATAAAGTTGACCACCGGATGTTCGACTGTCGTGACACAGCACGCGCACTGCCTGACGATCGGGAATTGCGCGCAGCGTAGATGTCACAGCAACAGCGATTTCCTCAACCAACTGTGGTGCAACTATCGACGGCCTCTGCCCGCAGCGATGCCCAGTTCTCCTGTTGATTAATATTTTATCATGCTTCGCAGAACAGGTAGAGAAAGAGGTCCCTTCCGTAATCCTTTCAGCAGGCGATATACTCGAAGTGCAGCTGCAGCTTTACTGTTGTTTTGATAACAGAGTTTACCAATAATACACTGCTACTTTTGTCCAAGCTCATGTTGACACGTCAACAAGTGTGCTGCGAATAGTCAGTTGAGTGAAACTATTAATCACAATGATTGATCACGGCATAGTGGCCATAGTTGGAAGTAGACGATGGGGCTGTGATGCATGGAAATCGTGCTCCCCATACTATGGACATTAATACTACCAAGTTTGGTACTCGTACGGTATTTAGTTTCCGTGTTATAACGTGTTAAATAGAGAAAGTTTAATTATAACCACCCGGTACGTTCTTCCAGATTACTAGCCATCTGTTGTACGGGTATTTTTGTTCGATAATGTTCCTGTTCTTATTTTCCATCAGATTCCCATAAATTGACTTCACCATCGCGAGGTCCTTTCGCGGGATGTTGGACTCGATGTAACGTAGTTCGATTAAAAAGGTTTTGAAGTGAAACACTTCATTAAGAATATGGTATACATTAATTTATGGTCTAGCGGTTCTAGGCGCTCAGTCCGGAACCGCGTGACTCCTACGGTCGCAGGTTCGAATCCTGCCTTGGGCACGGATGTGTGTGATGTCCTTAGGTTAGTTATGTATAAGTAGTTATAAGTTCTAGGGGACTGATGACCACAGATGTTAAGACCCATAATGCTCAGAGCCATTAATTTATGGTTGCAGACTGTTCGGTGCTATTTCATCTAACAAGTGTGCTGTTAAACTGTTTGGCTGGGTCCTCCATTGGTTGTAAGTGTTACACTCGTATAACTACAGTGACTTGTTTTTGACATCTGTTAGGTATAACCTCCATCTCCCGTGGCGTATTGTACTTCACTTTAAATACACTCCTGGAAATTGAAATAAGAACACCGTGAATTCATTGTCCCAGGAAGGAGAAACTTTATTGACACATTCCTGGGGTCAGATACATCACATGATCACACTGACAGAACCACAGGCACATAGACACAGGCAACAGAGCATGCACAATGTCGGCACTAGTACAGTGTATATCAACCTTTCGCAGCAATGCAGGCTGCTATTCTCCCATGGAGACGATCGTAGAGATGCTGGATGTAGTCCTGTGGAACGGCTTGCCATGCCATTTCCACCTAGCGCCTCAGTTGGACCAGCGTTCGTGCTGGACGTGCAGACCGCGTGACACGACGCTTCATCCAGTCCCAAACATGCTCAATGGGAGACAGATCCGGAGATCCTGCTGGCCAGGGTACTTGACTTACACCTTCTAGAGCACGTTGGGTGGCACGGGATACATGCGGACATGCATTGTCCTGTTGGAACAGCAAGTTCCCTTGCCGGTCTAGGGATGGTAGAACGATGGGTTCGATGACGGTTTGGATGTACCGTGCACTATTCAGTGTCCCCTCGACGATCACCAGAGGTGTACGGCCAGTGTAGGAGATCGCTCCCCACACCATGATGCCGGGTGTTGGCCCTGTGTGCCTCGGTCGTATGCAGTCCTGATTGTGGCGCTCACCTGCACGGCGCCAAACACGCATACGACCATCATTGGCACCAAGGCAGAAGCGACTCTCATCGCTGAAGACGACACGTCTCCATTCGTCCCTCCATTCACGCCTGTCGCGACACCACTGGAGGCGGGCTGCACGATGTTGGGGCGTGAGCGGAAGACGGCCTAACGGTGTGCGGGACCGTAGCCCAGCTTCATGGAGACGGTTGCGAATGATCCTCGCCGATACCCCAGGAGCAACAGTGTCCCTAATTTGCTGGGAAGTGGCGGTGCGGTCCCCTACGGCACTGCGTAGGATCCTACGGTCTTGGCGTGCATCCGTGCGTCGCTGCGGTCCGGTCCCAGGTCGACGGGCACGTGCACCTTCCGCCGACCACTGGCGACAACATCGATGTACTGTGGAGACCTCACGCCCCACGTGTTGAGCAATTCGGCGGTACGTCCACCCGGCCTCCCGCATACCCACTATACGCCCTCGCTCAAAGACCGTCAACTGCACATACGGTTCACGTCCACGCTGTCGCGGCATGCTACCAGTGTTAAAGACTGCGATGGAGCTCCGTATGCCACGGCAAACTGGCTGACACTGACGGCGGCGGTGCACAAATGTTGCGCAGCTAGCGCCATTCGACGGCCAACACCGCGGTTCCTGGTGTGTCCGCTGTGCCGTGCGTGTGATGATTGCTTGTACAGCCCTCTCGCCGTGTCCGGAGCAAGTATGGTGGGTCTGACACACCGGTGTCAATGTGTTCTTTTTTCCATTTCCAGGAGTGTATATACCTATTGTGAAAAGTTGCCTAAAGATGACATGATTCGTTTCATTGTCTCTTGTGGCATCGACAGCAGTTTTGCAACATAGTTGACTTTGTGTAGACGTTGGCTACGGCTACTTTCTGTATTTCATCTAGCTTCCTGAGAGTGTGTGTCTGTGTACAGGCCCACATACTTGCAAGAAGATTTTCCTGTAGTTAACAGCTATCGTGTGCCGTACATTTTTCCTGTATTTTATGCCTAGGCATTTGATTTTAGAGAGTGGTGTCAGCTAACCGTGGCGTTACAGAGATATGCCGCGTGCTATATTTATAATGCCAGACCTCCTTTCATTTAGTTTCGCTTCCGAGGCAAGTGCGTATTTATGAACGATCTGAAGAGCTTCTTCTGTTTTGTAATTGTCTGTGTCTAGAAAACCTACGTCGTCTGCATAGGCATTGCTAACGAGCATGTTTCCATTGAAATTTAAGCTACGTAAACAGAAGCGGTCTTGCCACGCTTCTCACGGCTTCCCCCGTCGGAGGTTTGTGTGTGTATGTGTGTGTGTGTGTGTGTGTGTGTGTGTGTGTGTGTGTGTGTGTGCGTGCGTGTGTGTGTCTGTTGCCCTTAGCGTAAGTTAGCTTAAGTTAGATTATGTAGTGTGTAAGGGTAAAGACCGATGACCTCAGCAGTTTGGTCCCAATAGGAACTTACCACAAATTAAAAAAGAAGTGTCAAGTAATGGTTCGATGGCGAGCTGTTAATTTTAATTTCTTTAGTTGGCTGGACATTAATCATTAGTCTTGTATTTCCTTTACTGAGAATTTCACGTATGAAGTTAGTAAACTGTAGAGGAAATCCCACTGCATGAATGGTGCTGATAAGGTAGTGGTAGTTACATCTGTCGAGTGACTTTGCAAAATCAAATGATACCAAAGCACACTTGATTTTGCAAGCATCTACAATGGCAATGACGTCTCTGTACTCACATAAGATGCAGATGATCATACTTTGAGTACTGTCTCTTGTCTGGTACCTAAGGACAAGTGTTTGCATCAACGTTTAACATCTGTGGTAGATAGTTTGTGACATGATTTTGTAGGCAGTATTGAGAAACGTAAGAGATCTAAAATCATTCATAAAACTTCCTCTTGTGTGATTGTGGATTAAAACAGCTATAACTGCTATGAGTTCTTTAGGGATATTAAAATTCGGCTGCTGTAATTTATTACATACACATAATAACTTAGGCTTCGATTGAACTTTAAGAACATGGTAAAATTTTGCAAAGGTGCCACCTTGCCCTGGTGATTTATTTTTAGGACTCCGTGGTACCGCAAAGTCAAGTTCCTCTTAATCGATTTCCTGCAAGAAGTTGTCGACTTCATCAGCGCTTAATGTACTGTGGAGACTTCGTAGTAACCGGTGCTGTATTCCAACGTCGGTATGTTTCGCCGACAACATCTCTTCCAGGTGTTCATGGATTGCGATTTTGATTTCATTTCGCTACAGGTGCGAGGTGCCATCAAACAGCTTCATGTTTGTTATGATTTCCCTCTTCCCTCTCTTATTTTTACGGATTACGTGGAACGCAGATGGTTCTTCTTGCTCAATCGCATTCCGCGTCCTGGACCTTATTTTGTAGCCTTCCGACTGCTGTCGCTTGAGTTTTACAACTTCTGCTTTAATTTTTTTTTATCTGTATGTAATTTTCGATGACTGTGGCATCTAATGTGTTCAGATTTTCCAGACAAGTAAGACAAAATTCAGTTGTGCTCTTTTGCCATGAATACTTTTCCCTCGCGTAAGTTTGAAACATTTTCGTCATTTTTGGTTTCGCATGCTTTAGCCAGCATTCTATCACCGATGAGTATTGAGCGGCTTTCTTTTCCCATTCACTTGTCGTTAAAGGCTCACTGACATCCCACAACTTGGAAATGGATGATGTTGATTTCCATGTACCTTCTCCTCTGAATGTTCCTGGTTTGTCCATGTTGATAGTGCATATGCATGCGATCTGATTAGAAAAACTTCGGAGTGTAGCATTTCCGTCGTTAGTTGTCCCGAAACATAAATTCTGTCCAGCCGACATGGATGAAACCAGAGGTTGTACAGTGCGTGTGTTCTCATGAATCAAACGCATTTCGTGAACGATCCGTTCCAGTTTCACAGATTTATTGCAGTTAGGCGTCTGGTCTTTTGGTCTTAGCACACAATTGAAATCACCTGCCAATATCAGACGGTGGTGGTTCCTCCCTAAAAGTTGGACTATTTTGTTCTTAAAAAAGTCTGGATTGCCTCGCTGATTGCTACTGGCTGACGGATCGTGCACATTGATAATACGTGTACGATTGACAGTGGCGGCGATTCTCTGCTGTTTGGTAGTTTTTTGACGACTGTCATGATAATCCCTTCCTTTGGTAAAAAGGCTGTCCGTAAAACACGGAGTAGTTATAGCACTGTATCCAGTTATTCATCCCAGGTCAGAAGCAGTTACATCTTGTGGTAACGGAATGCCTTATAGGTAGCATATAAGAAATCTTGTAGATAGCGAAGGTGCAGAAATGATTGGATCTTATTTATACTTAAAGTGGCAATTTTATAACCTTGAGGCTGGATCATGTTGTAAGGTACGTGTGGGGAGGTTAATGTTCGTTCCTTACTTGATTGGTAATCCATAGAAGAACCAAATGCCAAAGTCGGTTCGTCCTTAGGATGGTTCAAATGGCTCTGAGCACTATGGGACTTACCTTAGGAAGTTGTCTTGTAGTTGTGAGCTGCTTCGTTTGCGATGACAAATGTTCTCCCTCAGTTTGAGGGAGGGCAGCCATGTCGGTATTCAGATCCGATTCTTCCATTTCCTCAGTCCAGTCGCCAGCCTGTGTGGTCTGATGCAAAGTGTCACCTGTTTTTCCTAGGTCTTGATAACCTGGCACTGGACGTTGAGGCTCTCTGCAGATCATGTCACCAAGTTGCTCTTGGTGTGAACCCATTGCAGGCGGTTGTCATATCAATACCCCTTTGACCTGGCGCTGTGTGAGGCCACGACGGCCGGCCGGCGTGGCCGAGTGGTTCTAGGCGCTACAGTCTGGAACCGCGCTACCGCTACAGTCGCAGGTTCGAATCTTTCCTCGGACATGGATGTGTGTGATGTCCTTAGGTTAGTTAGGTTTAAGTAGTTCTAAGTTCTAGGGCACTGATGACGTCAGAAGTTAAGTCCCATAGTGCTCAGAGCCATTTGAACCAACCAAGGCCACGACGGCGGCAGTTACGGATTTGAGTCCTGTAGCGGACGAAGCGTACGTCAGGGGCAGTGCTGTTGTTACAGGAGGGCTCGCTGCTTTACTGGCAGGTGTGCGCGACTCGCGTCGTTGCACGCAGTGTGTTTGACGCCTAGTGCACAACAGCCAGCGCACGTTAGTGGCTGCCTGTCCAACAGTGAACATACCAAGGTATGTTTTTATATAGATCTATCTTGATCCGCCTCAACCCGTTCAGGACTGGGAATCTGCGTGATTTCGACCACCTTTCCTCAAAATTATCACCCTGGTGTAAGGTGTTAACTCAGAACTTATATGTTCAGTCGCAATTTCGACGGGAAGTTCGAAAATCTGCACTGTGCGGAATCCATAACCCTCTTGCATAATTGTAACTTGGCTTTATGTTTAAATATCAAAATTCCTCCGCTAGATTCTATTAGTTTGTCACATATGTCAAAGCTCGTAAATGTAACGTAAACAGCAATAGGGAAGTTAACTCCCACAATGTCATCTAAAGCGATCTTGGCAGTTCCCTCTAACCATGACTCTACCTCATAAGAAGTTGGTCTCGAACAATTCGTATGAAATGTAAACCTGAGTGTATCTTCTCTGATAGTGTGAAGCATTATCCCACGTTAGTGAGCAGCAGGGGATGCCACATCACAACACTGCCCGTCACAGTGCGCTGCACTCTGGGAGGTCCGCTCAGCGTCGCTGACGCAGTCATGTGCTCCAATCCTGCCGCTATACTGTATTTAAGACCAGACATTTTCCTCTTGTTTCATGTAAACTTATAAAGACTGCTAAGAATGTAAATAAACAACTCTTACGATACCCTTTCATTTGTATTACAGTGCTGTGTAAGTCAAAAAGTAGGTTTTCATATTTTTCAGATGACTGATGCAGTACGCCACATTTCACTGGTTGTTATTTGTAGGTACTTCTATGTCGCTTAACTTCACATTTCTTCGAATAATCGACCTGGAATAAAGGAAATGGATGATCGCGATTCAGAATATTCGTATTTATCTTAAGTATTTATCTTCTGAGCAACGGCAGAATACCCAGTCAGAAAATCTGATAAGAAGCTCGTTAATTTTGGTATAAATCTGTGTTTGGTGTCATAATTTATGAGACATTCTAGGAGGATGTGGCGGGTTAGGGGAGGGAGTAGACGTGATGACTGTGTGTTAGACATTAAGACTTATTTATCACCTCGGTAACGGGGTGACAGCCCTGCAATTTAAATTAAGTTGTTAGCTGAAAGATGCGAGCATAGAGCATTTTGCCCCGATTAACTGGCATATTCTGGGACTGTGGTCTGTGTAGGGTGTGGGTTTAGTGGTGTTGTGTTATTCATGCTCTGTTGAGCAGTTCTTCCACGAATGTAAATTAAAAACTAAAACTGCTCCCTAACAGGCCATGAAGGCCCAACGGTACCGACTGGCAGCCATCTCATCCTCAGCCCATAGGCCAACGGCCTTGCCGTCAGATCACCGAAGTTAAGCGCTGTCGGGCTGGCCTAGCACTCTGATGGGTGACCATCCGGTCTGCCGGGCGCTGCTGGAGAGCGGGGTGCACTCAGCCCTTGTGAGACAAACTGAGGAGCTACTTGCTTGAGAAGTAGCGGCTCCGGTCTCGGAAACTGACATACGGCCGGGAGAGCGGTGTGCTGACCACATGCCCCTCTATATCCGCATCCAGTGACGCCTATGAGCTAAGGATAGAAATTAAGTATATATATGGATAGTCTCTGCAAATTCTGAAACCGTTTGCCCATCTGTGCCGCCACAACAAATGGTTCACAAGGCTCTGAGCACTATGGGACTTAACATCTGAGGTCATCAGTCCCCTAGAACTTAGAACTACTTATACCTAACTAACCTAAGGACATCACACACACCCATGCCCGAGGCAGGATTCGAATCTACGACCGTAGCGGTCACGCGGTTCCAGACTGAAACGCCGCCACAACAGAACTCGATAATTCTCATATGACTGTTGTGGTAGCCAAGAGGCCCCCTTATGTTAAAAAGTTATGGTCCAAATTAACAACAATCTGAGCAAGTGACGCATTTAATCTCAGCACCACACTCAGCTTGGTGAATCTGTTGCTATTTCGAGTACTCTCTTTCTTAAGCATACTGCACGTTGAAAAGCTGTTCAACATAGGCACTTCCTGCTTTTATTGACAAAGTATCAGCTGCCAATACATTTTAATCATAACGAGTAGATGATACATATTTTTCTTTGAGTATTTATGGAGTGACTGACAGTTTAACTAATTCTGCCTACTCATAACATTTGTGGTATAACTAGTAGAGATGTTCTAAAAGCGTGAAAAATGTCTGGCAATGAGCCTTTTAGTTTCGGTACGCTTAAGACTGAAAAACACAAATAATTGTAACAGGTAATGATTAAACTGTGTGCTGGACCGAGACTTCATTCTGCAGCGGAGTGTGCGCTGATATGAAACTTCCTGGCAGATTAAAACTGTGTGCCGGACCCAGACTCGAACTCGGGACCTTTGCAAAGCTCCAGAGTTCGAGTCTCGGTCCGGCACACAGTTTTAATCTGCCAGGAAGTTTCATATCAGCGCACACTCCGCTGCAGAATGAAAATCTCATTCTGAAAATAACAGTCATTGACATATGCTTTGGGTATTTCGGCGCACGGCCGCCACTACTTTGAGACCTGAACTGTAGTCACTTCCTAGACCGCACAAGGCTGGTATTTCGTACTAGAAGTATAACTGAAACTTGTCAACAACCAAGGATATGTTTTGTAACCCTGTGAGTGATGAGTTACTTCCTGGATGACACAGAATTAGAATATAATTTGATATATTCGTATTGTCTCCGTCAAATAATCTGAGTGATTTTCACATAATATGTGAAATTAAGTTATCAATTTCTGATTTTGAGTCCCGGAAACTCATTCGACATGATAATTGCAATTAATCTTATCTTTTACGTTGCGGGCTTAATCTGTACCTACGAGCGCTGCAGCAGTAAGCAATAGCACAACGCGGCAGTATACCGCTATCTGTGAGGAACGTCATCGCCTGTAAAGAGATGCTGGTTTGGTTCCTGGTTCCAGTCACGCTGGAGGATACATTTTTACTTGTTTCGTAACAGAGCTACAAGCAGTCAGATCTACAATCGATAAGGAAGATTTATTTGTAAACTATCACATTTCCGTACTGCTTCATTGTGACACGGGACAGCGAGTAAAGACTGAGTGCTTCGAAGTCTAGGATAAGTAATATCTCACTAATTCGTGCTGATACCGGAACATTCTTGTTACAGACTCTTTACCTCTCACCAAAACAGACCCTCAACTTAAGGATACCGAAGTAATCTGAATTTAATTTGAATTAATACACTTCGTATTTTAATAGCGTTTTCCATTATTTTATTGAACAAAACAGTGAATATCAGAGAGAAATTAATCATCACAGTGTATTCTCTCACATTATCGCTGCGCGGAGAGGCCGCGTGGTCTGAGCGGCCATGTCACGGATTGCGCGGCCCCTCCCACCGGAGGTTCGAGTCCTCCCTCGAGCAAGGGTGTGTGTGTGTGTGTGTGTGTGTGTGTGTGTGTGTGTGTGTGATGTTATTCGAATAAGTTAGGTTAAGTCGTGTGTAAATCTAGGGACCGATGACCTCAGCAATTTGATCCCTTAAGAATTCACACACATTTCATTTCCTTCATTCTCGCGTTGTCTAAAACAGATTGATAACGCTCAGGTAGTTTACCGATTCCACGCCTGTAGAAACATACTCGATCTGAGTTAAAGATCTCTTCAAACCACGTCTGAAGTGTATTGTCACCCGGAGAGAAATTTTCTTGGCTGTTTTTCAATAAGGAGCTTGAAAGGCAAGCATTTGAGGGCATACGATCAAAATAGTAAGTGCTTGGTGGCTGAGTTTTCTAACTCCTGGATACTTTTGTTATTACCTTGTAATATCAACACGTGTGATGTTTTGTAGGTCGTTTTTCCTCACAGTGCTACAGATAGGTCACTTAGCTTGTTGACACAAAAATACTAGGCTCAGTATATTCTCCCCTGGGAAGGTTTTCGTAATGCAAAACACCCTTCCTGAACCATCACAGCTAAAATATTATATTTCAAACTGTGCTTTGCTCGAGTATATTGCCTTTTGGTAGGGCTCAGCCATTAATGTTCCTTAAGAAGTTAATATAAAGACAGCAAAACTACTCACGAGCAGGAATGTTGCTTTAGAATTCTTAATGAGCCAACTGATGTCGTTCAAGCAAAACTGCATTAATAGCCTCCCGCATGATTTTTGTTGTTTTAAATTAGAGCATGTATTACTACTGTTCCCCACTTCTGAACCTCGGCTATTCAATGGAAATGTTACACAACGCTTAAATGGTCACACTTCATCATATATGTCTGTTATCGAGGCTCCCTGAATGTGCAAAATCATTCTTTCTAGAACCATCTTCCTCGAAGGAAAAAATAATTTTTTGACTTGTTTTGCCCAGACACACTCGCCGCACACACAGTACAATAGTTAAGAGCTGCCTCTGTTGTCTTCACTCCTCTGCTAGACCCAAAGCGAACAATATGTCGCAAATGTTAGACCTTATTCCACTTGCGACTATATTTAATCTCATTTGAACAACGTTCGTAAGCTTTAGCTATGCAAAATCCAAATCTTAACCGTGACATTAACACGAGAACTGCAAATAAGAAAATTAACGTTGATAAAGACCCTCATAGCGCTGTGTCACGTTCATCTAGGCAGAGGTGTCTGACTTTAGCGGCGGGCGTGTATGGCCGGTGGCCGGTAGCTGCTGTGAGGCGAAGAAAGTCGCGAGCGTAAATTGTTCTAATTTTGATGCAGCCACGAGCTGTTCGACGCAAATGATTCTGTAAATTTTAGCTATTTCAAGTGGATTAGAAAATGAAAGGAGTTAAAGCTGACGACTTATCAGACTGATACCTTAGACAGCACAGATGTGTCATGTTGGGTTAGTAGTAACGTACTCGATTTTCAGTGCAGTGGTTGATATTCGAGTCGGTTAGGATGTCGCTGGAGAAACACTGAGACTTGTAAGTCTGTTTCGCCTTTTCATTATTCGGTCTACAAACGGCCAGAACGAAGTTCACTGACAAAATCATAAGACAAGTTCTGCATCATTAACCATCTCACAACCTCCATTCAATACTTTGTTGTATTAAGGCAGAAGTGTCTGTTTTGGAAATACTGAGCTACTTCACAAGAAAGGCTCAGAAAAGGATCCAAGGGACTATTAATGATAGTAATTTGTGTGTTGTTTGAAATTAGGGAATCAGCACCCGATAGAAATGTTACGGAAGCAATGAACATACTCAGGTAAATCTCGAGGTGATAAACGGATTGAATAGCATAATTGCACCCTTTTTCACATCTTTCTTTTCGTATCTGCATCAGAAGAGATGCATTTTCCTTGTAAATATACATTTTGATTACTGTGTGATATACTTGACTCAATTCACAAATGTGACTGAAAAAACGGTTGTATTTCATTACATCAAACTTTCGTCATAACGTAGATACGATAGGTGTATAATTCCACTGCATTTTCAGATACATTTCAATCGTGGTCGTAGGACATATGTTTCAAAAATTCTCAAGCCACTTTCTGAATGAGAAATAGCTACAGGAATAGCTTCACCGCCACTGTATCGCAAATTTGTGACGCTTGCGTTAGCTGTTATTGAGTTGTTACACTCTTCCATACACGTCCCCTGCAAAAGAAGAAGATCTTGTAAAACCTAGCAGAAAACTTTTTGTGTCATTTTCAGTTAGCTTACGTTCTTCGTGACTCCGCTCATGCAACACAATGTCATATGGAATATATGCGATTCGATCGAAGACGCACTGCGCCACATTCACTCGGTGTATCATGACATTACAGACCATGTCATGGCACCTGGTAAGCGTAGCTTATGCGCTCTGTGCAATGCCTGTCCTGGTTAAGGCGGTCAGTTTCTAATTTGCAGTTACGGGTTCAAATGCTGTCACTTCTATTAATTTTAATTAATGGTTAAAGTTATTGATTTAGGAGAACCACAAGTATTATTACGTATTCATAATTTTTAAGTGTTGCAGTGACTTCACCGGTCTTGCACCACTTATTTTCTTTATGCACTGTACCTTCTGCTTGTCAGTAAAAGAAAAGATACCTCTTTTGTTATTTCGTCGGTATTGGTGTCCTTCCTGCATATAAATAAAGGCAACACATATAAATTTGACATCATGCGTCATATGACCAAAAAACTGGCTCATGCTTGTGTCAACCATTTTGATAAAAAGTCGTAAAATAATTTAAAATCCAGAGCCTATTGAACGCCTGAAAGAGCGAAACAGACATTGTAGTTTTGATGTATGATCCGGTCCTCTTTTTTTAAAAAAAACAAAGGAAGTAGATAAGACGAACGAATTTTCCTCCCCTTCGTTGGAGAATGAAAAGTTCATTTGTCATATACAATTTTTCCCTAACAACTCAATAATTTAGTACGGTGTCCAGCTTCCGTCCTCCTCTGCAACTGCATCTAGCCGCAGGGGTATAGAGGCAACCAGTTACCGGGCGAATCTGTTACTCCGTGACAACCCTTCCCATGCGTCATGGACTGTTTCGGACAGCGTTGTCTTGATTTTCCATGCTACTTTTCTATACCTAATATTTTTCTCCATCTCTACCTATACGTTATCTATGGGACTGATGTCAGCAACTTTGGGGCCCAAGTATAACAACGTAAGGTATCAGTTCATTTGAAACCTAAGTTTCTAACAGTTCGCCGTATGGGCAGGAGAAAGCTCACCTTACAGCATTGTTCTGCCTCTGGAAAATCTCTGAAGAACAGAAGGAAGCATTATGTTCTCCAGTATTTCGCTGTAGTAATGACTAGGAAAGCCCCAACCAGTTGCTGCGAACTATGTACTTCCCTGTACTTGGGCCACAAACGGCCAAGAAACATTAAATGTTTCTTTCAAGCACGCGTGTACCAGCAGCAGAATGAAGAAGTTAATAGCGATAGTTTCAGTAATCATTAAGTATTTGACGAATTTATACTCCTGAATGGTATTTCTCGATCTAAGAAATTACTTGTAAATAGTGAAAATTTCAAAATGGCTTTCGAATCGAGGCAATTATGGCTGAAATCTTCTTTGCATCTAGGTGACATGAGATTATCCTAATTTCCATGTCAGAAACCTCCTGATAATTAACCAATTAACAGAGAACTGAAATTTTCACCTTGTCTAATTTGTAAGCTACGCTCATCATACGTTGTGACACAATTGTGAATGTCACAAATGTCGGCTTCAATGATATGCTGGATTGATCCTAGTTTATGAGCTCTAAGGTGTGGGTTCGATTTCCACTTCCGGCCCTTTTTTCAAATACACACGAACAGATCTCCTCCACCTCTAGTAACGCCAAGTGAAGAACGTTAGGTTGCACCGTAATTCAGGATACGCAATATAAACATTGTATGTCTCCGCTATCAAATGGGACAGAGCCGGTTTAGGTTAGCCCACAGCAGGGGCGGAAGTCGCGACAAACAAACTCTGTCGCCAGTGAGCTTCCTTACACTAGAAACGTTATTTTATTTAATGGGCCAGTAGTTATTTATTGTCGCAGGGCTTTTATTTTATTTGAACTTGAGATGTTGAAGAATTTGGTGATGGACTGGGATTCGAATTCGTATCTTCTCTTTCGTGATGTCTGACCCACGCGGAAAGATATTGTTCCATCATTTAGTCGTTTTCCCAAAGTCAGCAGACTCCTCTTCCACTCCAAGAAAGGCATGAATTCTGGTCCAGCACAAAAATATCCACGTTTTCATTTCAAGCCCTACCGTTTGCATACCGAACCGACAGTGTAAATAATGTTTAATGTCTGTTCATCTGTTGTCAACAATAGCGATGGGTTCCATTACTTCTAATCAAACATGAACACATCGCAGTAGTGGTGAGCAAACAGTTCGTGGATGGAAAACAACAGCAGTAGGTGCCGTGTTCCATTCCTGGTCGGGTAATGAAGGTGTATTCGCGTTTCAGACTGAGACATCTTCCTGCTGGCGAAAATAATCGATATCTAACATCTGATTTCATTAGTTACCAGTCTGGTTACGCGCTGTATTCGAGTTCCTGTCACAAAATCTTACTCCATAGCATTTATTTTGAACGCGTGCTAACTTTATCACTTCAAATTAATATAAACGTTTATCGTGGCTAGTTAACAGGGAGATAAGGTTCTTGACAGATTTCTAAGCAGAGTAGAAAAATTTTCGAGTTCAGATTTGCTAACTGATACTGGTGAAAACTTGGATATCTCTCGATTCTTTATGCCTAGTCACCAGTTGCGAACGTTGCTGTGATCCAGTCTCCGTAATGCACGAAACTTTGCTTAGATTCAATGGCTATAAGTACAGAGAAATTACTGGCGATATGATGTTAAGTTTTAGGTGTCCATAGAGAGTTTTCCGCTGTTAATCACGTTGCTTTTAACTGGTTTGTTCAGCATACAGTTTATGACAAACCAGTATTATGAGGAACTACGTGTTAGAGGTGTCGGGAAACCATTTAAAGAGCAAAATGACTTCGGATTGTCATAGAACTTCAGGAGCCCAGATATTATCTCAAAATTTCTTGTTCAGAAAAATACTGAATTCTGCCTAAAGATTGCTGGAATGACTTATGTGATTTAGATAGTTAACTCAAATCCTGATGATTGTGATAGCGATTTTGAAATTTCTCTTAGTGTAAAACAAATTGAGTTTACAAGCGTTAAGGACTGTCTCTTCCGTAATGACGCATTTCCTAGTGTTTACAGTATTGTGGTATTGATTTACATCCAGACTGATTACCTTAAAGAACAGTGTTCTCTGGAGCTCTCATGTGAATCCGTTTTGTGTAGTCAAACGACTGTACTGCAAAGAGATTAGAGGACCTGCATGTCAGCTACGTTGTGTGGGCAGCATGAAAATCAGGCGAAACGCAGTTCAGGTCGTCGGATACTTTTGAGTATAATACTACAGGGTAGCAATTATCGAACTATTTGAGAAAACAAACGTACATTAGCTACAAACTACTGCGTGCACACACTTTATTCAACATCTAAACGTCACTACAGATATTTGGATGTAGGTTATGACATGTTCGCGATGCCTGCCATCATTGTCGTTAATGTGGCGCAGAGGAAAAGCGAAAGTCTGCATGACACGATAAAGTGTCGGAACATCGGTGGTGTCGATGACCTCCTGAATGGTTTCTTTCACCTAAGAAATGGTTCTGGAGCTATTAGTGTACGCCTTGCCTATAATATAACCCCACAAAAGGAAATCGTACGCTATCAGATCCAGAGGATAAACAGAGCTTGGATGGCGTGTGCAGGTACAGCTGCCCGTGCAGCTTCAACACGATACCACAGTTCATCAATAGCTGTGACTGGCGTATTGTGACGAGCCAGTTGCTCGGCCACCATTGACCAGACGTTTTCAATTGGTGGGACATCTGAAGAATGTGCTGGCCAGGGCAGCAGTCGAACATGCGATCGTGCATTATCCTGCTGAAATGTAGGGTTTCGCAGGGATCGAATGAAGGGTAGAGCCACGAGTCGTAACACATCTGAAATGTAACGTCCACTGTTCAAAGTGCCGTCAATGCCAACAAGAGGTGACCGAGACGTGTAAGCAATGGTCTCCGAGCTGAGAGTCCATGCTGCTCCAAACGTCGTCGAACTGTTCGTGCAGATGGTTGTAGTCCTGCAAACGTCCCCATCTGTTGACTCAGGGATCGCGACGTGGCTGCACGATCCGTTACAGCCATGCGGATAAGATGCCTGTCATCTCGACTGCTAGTGATACGAGGCCGTTGGGATCCAGCACGGCGTTCCGTATTACCCTCTTGAACCCACCGATTCCATATTCTGCTAACAGTAATTGGATTTCGACCAACGGGAGGAGCAATGTCACGATACGATAAACCGCAATCGCGATAGGCTACAATCCGACCTTTATGAAAGTCGGAAACGTGATGGTGCGCATTTCTCCTCCTTACACGAGGCATCACAACAACGTTTCACCAGGCAACGCCGGTCAACTTCTGTTTGCGTATGAGAAATCGGTTGGAAACTTTTCTCATGTCAGCACGTTGTAGGTGTCGCCACCGGCGCCAACCTTGTGTGAATGCTCTGAAAAGCTAATCGTTTGCATATTACAGCATTTTTTTCCTGTCGGTTAAATTTCGCGTCTGTAGCACGTCATCTTCGTGGTATAGCAGATTTAATGGCCAATAGCGTAATTCCTAAACGCAATTTACGTTTGTTGCCTGAACGCAACTGTGGGGAATGACCATAATTCGGCATCCATTAGTGTGCCTGCATAACGATCCATATACGGCATGGCTCCTAGGCCGTGAGAGGTGTTGCAGCGAAAGAAGAGCGCAGTAGTTAGACCCCATGGGATAGGGAAGAGTAGTACATGCAGAAAACGAAGAAATTGAGTGTTCTGTGCACGTTAAAATCCCCACAAAATAGAAGTAGAGGTGTCAACTGCCGAACCAGTGCGTACTGCTGTTCAAGGAGAATATACAACCTCGGCCTACTGTAAAGGGCCACGATGCTTACACGACCGACTGGAGTAGAGAGCCTGGCAGTATCCCTTAAAAGTTGTCAATAGTCTCGTGGGATAGCTTTATTGGGGTACAATCCACTACATTATTAATGAAGGGGGCGACACCTCCTCGAACATCTTCTCTGTCGTGGCGGTAAACACGGTATTCTCCAAAGCAGAGAACAGAACTCAGTTGAAACCACGTATATGAGATGGCAGCCACTGCTATCTTATGCATCCAAAGTTAATGTTGAATGACTTCTTTATTAGCAGTCGCAGATCGTACATTCCATTGGAGTATCCTAAAGCCCGCCGCAGCTGCTAGGCCTAAGTAGGGTCGCAAAAGTTGCCGTAGAGGCTGTATCTGTAAAGTGCCTGGTGCCTGTGTCTTGTTATCTGCCAAGAGGTGCATGGTAAATGAGATAATCTTTTCGATACCACATGCGTTGTTATTACAAAGTGGCGGCGGTTGTTGACTGTAGTGAGGAGGATATGGGTTGAGTGGCAGCTGAGCTTGTGGGGCGATAATGAGGAACAGAATATTCGTACGATTGTCCGAGAATCCCTGTCAGCAGACTGACCTAGAAACACACCATTTCGCTGAACGTCTCATCTCAGAGATGGCACCCGACCTGTCTGCCAACTAGCCGGCCGGGGTGACCGAGTGGCTCTAGGCACTACAGTCTGGAACCGCGCGATCGCTACGGTTGCAGGTTCGAATACTGCCTCGGGGATGGATGTGTGTGATGTCCTTAGGTTAGTTAGGTTTAAGTAGTTCTAAGTTCTAGGGGACTGATGACCTCAGAAGTTAAGTCCCATAGTGCTCAGTGCCATATGAACCATTTTTTTTTGTCTGCCAACTGAAAGTTATGTTGACGATACCTGGCCTAACTGGGACGGCTATGGCGTTGGTTGCATAGGAGAATCTTGTAAAGACACTATCGGTTGCGGGGAATGACTTGAAGGTAGAGACGGGAAATCCAGAGGATTTTGGGGAGTAGGAGGTTGTCGAAGAGCAGTGGAGTATGAGAGCTGCGGGCTACCAATTACCCTCCCCAACGTGGCACAGTCTTTAGCACGTCAAAGCTCTTGTTGGCGGCGAAAGGCCGTGCATGAACGGTCTGTCTATGGGTGCGGACCAGAGGAATTTAAACGTCTGAAACGGCGCCGTACAGGAAATCGCTGCCTGTGCACCACAGCACATGCTGCAAGGAGCGTGACTTCTACAAAGGCTTGCCCAGTGAAGAAAATGCCAGAAATTTCTACAATGAACGACTGGAGCGACATTAAGTGCGACTGGACTACACATCCCCATAATAGTCGTACGTTAGGGTAGAGTTTGAGAGAGCAACATAACCAGACTGACTGAAATCAGTAACGTTTGTTCAGGATGTGAATGATGTTTCTTAGTGTACAGTTTGATACTTGCATCAATGATCTCCTTGCCTGTCAACTTTATGTCAATAACACGAATAATGCCATATGTATCGAGCAGGAAGTTGGGAATATTGACATCGAACTTTCGGTCTTTGGAAACAGAGACTTCTATCAAAGTGCTGGCAGTTTTCCGTTCTATCTAGACACTGCTTCTATCTGACGGTTTAATGTCAAAAATGTCATGCTTTAGATGGGAGTTACAGTAAAATAATAAATTGGCTACTGTTGTAGGGTGGGGTTTTCCACCGTTATTATCGAAGCTCTCCAAAAAGGCATTATAGGGGCCTGCATCTGATAGACAGTACCGATTGTTGACAATTGGCCGTACCACCGCAGCAGTGAAAGTCAATAGTTGACTCTGAGAATGTTCTGAGTTTGTCTGCACTGTACCATTACTAGTAGGGGTATCTGAACCAAGTAACTGACACATATCACGGTGTGGGACAGGAAGTAAGTCAACACGGACGTTTACTCAGCAAACCACTTTCCTGCTGCTGGCTTACAGGTGCACTTTCTTCAAGCACGAAGCTGGGAGGGTCGCTGGGAGGGTCGCTGGGATGGCTATCCCTCACATGTGTGAAACTGGTTCTGATCTATCTTCCTACCACCGTTGCGCAAGGACACTGTTTGAGTGTTTTAGGAATTCAGAAATTAGTGTACGGGTGCAGGCGTAACAATATGTTAGCAAAATGAAAATTTAGATTTTCTTTGTTAGGGTTTTTTTTGCTCTAAGTATGACTTCATGACATAGCAATGTTAACAGAATTACGTATAGGATGGAAAAATATTGGTATTTGGTGTTCACAACTGTGAAGCGAAATTCCTAACTATTATAAGGTTCTTTAATGGTAAGATGGCTGATGACCACGTCTGGGGATCGATAAAAATACAAACAAATTAAGTAGAATTGGGGCCAGAAATATCAATTACGCTAAAACGCACAATGAAAATACCCCAAATTGAATGGGGGTAGGTAAAGAGCAATTAAAATGAAGTACACAGTTAAAACAATTCCATAACTTAAGAGTATAAAGCACTCTACAGTGGCTGAGAAATTCTTTTCGTTAAATAGGGTATCTCGCGTTTCTGCTTCAATTAAGCCCGACAATCGTGAATATGTATAACTAAAGGTCATGGTTGAATGTACAAGATTTAGGAGAGACAGAGACAACCGCCGTTTTGAGTCACAACTGAATATCACTTACTGGTGTAGAGCGAGTGCGTGTATTTAACTTTCGGCGACGGCGGCAGTGGCTGCTGTCGGAGCGACCTGTGAACCTGAGACGCTATTCCAGGTCTCTCTTGACTGGACTGTTAAACAGCATTTGGATACATGTCCAATGTATCTGGTGAAACCGAGACTCCTAGTTGTTCCCTAGCTAAGTTAATTGGCGTGGTACACGTTATTTGGCTGGAAAAGTGGGCACGTCGTTGCTCTCAAACCGCTCACAAGCATTAACGGTTAGTGCTCAGTGCGATTCTCTGTACTAGGAGACTTTTCAGTTCATCTCCTTACGAGTTAAGACGACCCTGTGAACAAGTGTTCACATAATAACTCTCGCAATAGTCTCAGAGTGAGTCACCTTGCTCAAACACTCGAGGATTTTCTGCAGGAGAAGAAGCGAATTACTCTGTCTGCAATTTGTTTGTATGAAAGCTGGTGACCACACGTTTTCTTTCTGGTCAATCAGAGCATTCCTACTTGTTATAACTCCACCCACGAGAGTTTTTGTAGAGTATCACAGGGGTTGTTTCCTTCGTGGAGCAGAGTTTAACTTCTCCTACGTAACATTGAGATAAACAGTATTTTCTTTCATGCTAGTTTTAACACAGGTGGCTACAATGAGTCACCAATGTTTTCAGTTGCTTTTTTCCCTACGTTTATCTGGAATCTCCCGCCGTGTTCCTGCAGAAAGGCTTTGTGAAGTGTCGTTAACAGCAGGGACAGGGGCTGCTTTTGCCGGCGGCATACACAGTGGCTCCGGTGTCTCATTGTGTCCACTGGGTGTCCTGCTGTGAAAGTTTCAGCGGAAAGCAGGATGATCATTCTGTCATAAAAATTCTCCTTCCCAGAACTGCGTCTCGTATCTCAGGTCTGGGAAATTACTTGCATGCAATTACTAGTGTTAATATTAGTGGTTTATATTCACGAAATGTCGGTTTGTTTGTTCTCTTTGCCTATCTATAAAATTCGAACATCTTTATGTAACTACGTTGATCGAGTTAACCAGAATTGTTTCAGGAATTCAATGTAATGTGTGTTATTTGTTTGACGCCGTACATATCACCACCCTTCCGCTATGATTTTTGTGTTGAAGTTAGAAAGTGGTTGAAGCCTTGTCTAAGTCAGTCCAAAATTATACTTTTTCTCAAGCATTGATTATTGATCAGCCACATAGTCTACTCCTTCTTCTATTCAATTCTAATGGTTTGTATACTTTAATTTTTAGCATGGTTAGTTTTGTTAATGATTTAATTGTCTCCCTATAGTGAAGACTATAATTTTTTTGTTAATATTGATATCAGTTTCTTTTTCTCGTTTATTTAAATGTGTTATGTGTATTTTAGATTTTATATCAAAGATAAGGAGCCTCGCACATCGATCTTTAAATATTAGTTTCTCAACCACTTACTGTTTAAATCAGCTGAAAAAGTTAAATGACTTTATACATAATACAAAAATACAGTGTTTAAATTGCAGTGTTTGTTTTACAAGGATTATGATTCCAACAATTAATGTAAGCATCAAGATAATTCTTTAGCAAATCCTAATCATGTCAAAATTTTAAAATTTTATATTAATGAAACAATGTTCATACACACATATTATTCTAAAGAAAAATATTATTCTAACAGACAATGCGGTTTTTAAGAAATGTAGCATTGGTAATTATGTATGAGTAAAATTTTGAAACATTTAACTCATAGGCAGTAAATAAACTTTACAAAAATTACCTTTAAGATACAATAAACATGAACAGAATTTCTTTTTAACATGTTATTCTAATTAATATTATAAGTGCATAAAATATTTTATTACAAAAAGATCTCTCTTGTATTACTTAGCAAACAAAGACTATGAAAAAGTGTGTTGTACAGTTCTTATTCAGAAACTTACACATATTCTATAGAGAAATGTAAGTTGCATCACTACAGTGAAGTCCGATGTTAATTGTTATGGCTTTTGCAGATTTTTCACTGTCTGACACTGCTCTTTATGTAATTTCGACGACTATTTTCATACGATGTCTGCGAGTGTTCTTGTGTGAGGTTGGCGACGAACGTCTTTGCACAAGCTGAAGGACTTGTGCAATATTCTTGGGGAACCCATGGGTGGGCAGCGTCCTTCTTCGTCGAATTTTGCAACAGGATATTGCCGTAGTTAGGTATGGCCTTCATAATAAGGTGGACCTTATAGTGTGAAAACTTGTGGAGTATTGGCTCTAAAAATGTGTATTTTTCTTCTCCAGACATTGCTGAAGGTGTTTATATTTTTGTAGCACTTCGCAGACAACTAGTTTACAATAGCATGGGTATTTGGAAAGGTGTATTTTGAAATATTTTTGCCCTCCTTCTCTCTTCATCTTCCGTTCTTCCAAGCATCTTCCTTTCTTCAGACTTGAATCTTGTCTCTTCTCTGGGCAAGATACAGTAAATGATTGCTTACTAGTTGCTTTGAAGTTTTACATTCGTTAGTGTTTCAATCGTTGACTAGGATGTGTAATTCGGCATTGATTGACTGATCTTCCTTCAACTCTGTAGTTCAATGTAATATTGAACTGGTGGCGACAGTGCAATTCTACACATACTTTTTTGCCAAATTGTGCCTCAACCAAGCCGCCGGGGTTTTGGCGAGGAGTTTTGCTTTTACTCCCCGCGCTAATGACTTATCATTTGTTTTGTGGCCCATCTTTCCCTGCAGTCATTCGAACTTGAATATCTGCCGAAAGTGAGTTTTCGCAAGGCCTAGACCCAACGTCGATCTTCTGCTGCTCATCCACTCTTCTTGTACTTTCCTTATCAAAGCAAAGTTGCTACCGCAGTTAGGAACAAGGGTTGCGTTGGTAACAAATAGCCATCCTTCTCGTGCCCTTGCTGGTGCCTCCACATCGTAGAAAATCGTTGATCTCGTCCATTCACGTGCCATATGCATTTTCAGCTGTACGCCGCATCGTCGTGGGCAGTTGACGATTGTTTCTTGCAGGAGGTCTGAGTACAAAGTTCTTTTCTTATAATCTGCCTTATGCCTAATGCCTAATTTACTCCTCTTAAGATATTATTTACGTGGTTTGGTGTCCTATCTCTGCGTTAAATTTCTAGTTTCCAGTTTGCTCCTGATATCTTAAGCTATTGAGATTCCTTACGTTCTTTATTTGTAGTGTCGTGATGTGGCATGTTCGTATGTCATGCTATTAGATCAGGATTTATACATTTCACCTTTGCAAACTCTACATATCATGTTAGTTGCTACATATAAATTTTTTAGGTACTTCTCGTTTTTCTTCTCTGTCTCTTCTTTTCTTCAGACTCCTGGTCACGTCCTGTCTGAAACATACTTGACGGCTTCTTTAATACTATTTACTGATGCCTATAAGTGATTATTCATGACACCTTTGAATATGGCCTCCATAATGAAGACCTAAACTTTTGCCTGTGTTTGTATGCATTAGTTCTACAGCGTTGTTTTGAGCAATTCTAATTATTACCACAGTTCCTTTGTATGCACCGAAAAGCTTGTGGCTTTTTGGTCCGTGTTTACTGGAAAGATGGTGAGTTTTTACAAACACCTTCTGCCTTACTGTGAGTGTCCTTTTCACTGCTGTCTTATCCCCTCTTTCAATTCTTTTCATGGCTGCCATTTTAATGTTTGTTACTGCTGTGGCTATAATCAGTTTGTGTTTCCTGTGTGGTACCGTCGAAAATCTTATTTTTTCTATGGTTTCATCAGGGGATTCGATGTTTTTAAGTACTGTGATGGGCGGAAGTAGGGTAGTGCTGTGAGTCATTCGATTTATAAGGGGCGTTCAAAAAGAAACAAGCCAGAGGCATAATTACAGAAACCAATACCTGTATGTTAGAAGTATTGACCCTGGTTGTTGAGACATTTGTCCCACTGTGACACAAGGCAGTGAATGGCTAAATCACAAAATTCACGGGGCTGCAATGTGAACCAGTTCCGCACGTACAGCTGGGCGTCGTCGTCCGAGGTGAATCATTTGCCCCTCAGAGCCTTTTGAAAGGAACCAAAAATGGCGTAATCACAGGGAGAGAGGTCCGGACTGAATGGAGGGTGGCCGAGAACCTTCCATTTGAATTTCTGCAGGAGTGCCGCGACTAGGTTGCCCGTATGAGGCTTTGCATTTTTTGTAAGTAGACTGTTCAGGTTTTTATGTTGGTAACGCCACGAAGTGCTCTGTATGAAAATCACTGACTGTGCTGTGTGCAGGCTGTGGCTGATTGGCATTGTTGGAATACTCGCTACTGTACTGTTGGGCAGATGGATGTGAACAGCGCATAGCGTTGTGCATTTGGAAGTGAGCCGCCAGCAGTGGTGGTTGTGGAGAGAGAGATGCTAGAGTTTTGAGAGATTACTATGTGAGCACGATCTGTACTTGTGTCCGCCAAAAACAGGAAATTTGTAAAGATGGATGTTATGAATTGATAGATATATATACATGATGACTTTTGAACGCTATTAGGGTAAATACATTGTTTGTTCTCTATCAAAAACTTTCATTTGCTAACTATGCCTATCAGTAGTTAGTGCATTCAGTAGTTATAATCTTTTGTAGGGATTATTGAAAGTCAGATTGCGTAGTTCTAAAAAAAATATTGTCTGTCCGTTTAGTAATGATCAGAATAAGTAAACAGAGAAATGTCTGAGTACGTTCAGTTTTGCTCAGCTGTTTGAAAATCAAATAACGTAAGAGGTTTACTAGCACTTCATAATTTTCTAAGGGGACGTTTCACAGTCATGGAGCAGAATGACCCCATGGATGAGATTGCATGGTCGTTTTGATTTGTTCACTTGCCGAAGGGTGATCAAGGTTTGTGATTAATGCTGGGCATTCACTGCTTTCCCGTGCTGCAGGAACTGAATCAGAAGGGGGCCATCTTGCTCAAAGAAGAACGTCAGCGTAGCCTTTCTTGCAGTCATTCAGACAACGACGTCCATCTGTACGTTCTGGACTGGTTAACATCACAGGCCCCGGAATTTTATGATACCCATTCATCGCCTTGTGTCACAGTGGTACAAGTGTCTCAGCAGCCAGGGTCAATACTTCTAACATACAGGTACTGGTTTCTGTAATTATGCCTCTGGCTCGTTTCTTTTTGAACATCACTTACATAATGTCTTGGAAACCTCTCAGCTGTACATCCCAAGTGTATGTTTTTTGCTGGCAGAAAATAGATATAAAGTACGTATGTCTTCATTGACCTCTTGCTAGATTTGCACTGCGTTTATATTTTTATATAAAAAGAGGTTTAATTTTGTACTGATTCAAAGTGTTCTGTCACTGCGCTGATTTGTATTGTGGCCCATTATATGAAAGGACTCGTTCCACCCTACCAACTTGTTTGAGAAAATCCTGTTTGAACGCTTTGCTTATTGTAAGCCCTGTTGCCCGCTTTAAAAGCCTTAAAGTGACATTTTTGAAGTTAATTTCAGTACCACAAAAATGAAAGTTAGCCCTTCTTTGTGTCTGAGAGAGGTCCTATTACATCTGTTGCCGCTATCTGTTTTTATCTGTCAGGCATTAGTGGAACCCTATGAGGGTCTTATTTCAATAGTGGTACAAATCCATTTTTGTCCATTCTGAGATACAGAGACCTAAAGTTAAAAAAGCGCTGAAAAATCTGCAGTATATATACTTGAATACTTCTGGTATCTCAACTGCAGATTTTTCAGCGCTCTTTTAACTTTAGGACTCTGTATCTTAGAATGAACAAAAATGGACTTGTACCACTATTGAAATAGGCCCTTCATATGCGGTTTGGTCTGAAAAGTTACATGTTTTACTCTCATGCAGTTTTTGCGCTTTAATAAACTTCCCTTATTCGCCTTTCCATATCAGGGAAGTAGCTTGTTTGTTTTAGTTTTAGGAAGCATCTTTTTTGGTCAAAAGTGGACATTACTCAGGTGTGTGTACCATATGTATTTATTAACCATTTCAGCCGGGATAAAAACTAACTATTCACTTGTGGCAACATTTCGTCTGGAAAATGAGACATCATTAATGTTTTCAGATCTCTGGGAAATCTCTGCTTTTCCACTTTTGTTTGATCGTTAGTATATCTGGATCTTTGTCTTGTTCTTTACAGACTTTCCACAATACAGTAGTAATGTAGCTTTCGAAGGGTACGTTTTTCTTGTAATACATTGTGAACCGATCATCATCTGCTTCCAAATCTATGCTCTTAGATGCCCCCTGTGGACTTGTGATAGGGCCTTCGCTAATAAGTTGGCTGATACTGTAAAGTGTGTGATTGTGAAATCACACTCTTGTAAAGTTAGCATCCATATAGCCAGCCTGCCATTAGTTAATTTCTCGGACAATAGGTACTCTAAAGCCTTGTGGTCTGTGAATACTTTTTGTTTCTCTTCCAAACAGGAAATATGTAAAATTTTGGAAGCCCCATACAACGACCAATGCTTCGAACTCTGCGATCAAATAATTATCTCACTTTTCGTGAAAGCTTGACTAGAAAATGCAAATGTTTTGTAGTTCATGTGCCCTTCCTGTTCGTATACCAAGAACAAAACAACTCCTAACCCTGTTTTTTCACTGTCTGTGGCCATACCAGAATTTTGTGTCAGGTCGGGGTGAGCTAGTATTGGTACCGTTACTAATGCATTTTTCAATTTTAAAAATTCTTCGTTAGCTTGCTGATCCTATACCCATGGCATATTTTTTCCAGTAACTGCACACATGCGTGATATTGCGAGAGTATCAATCCGTATGAATTTTTTGTGAAAGCTGATTAGTCCCAAAATTCCCCTCTGAGTCTTTTTATTAAACGGGGTGCATAATTCTTTAATTGCTGTTAATTTGGTTGGGTCTGACATCACCCTTTTCTGATTTTATGGGCCTTACGAATTTGACTTCTGATATTATAGGCCTTAAGAATTTGACTTCTCGCATTCCAAATTTGGACTTCGTTGTGTTGACTGTTACGCCATGATCCTTTACGGTCTGCCAAAACTTGCTTACTGTGTTGTTGAGCTGCTCCCATGAGGGTTCTGCTATAATGACATCATCAACATAAAACGTTATTTTTTGAAAGATTTCAGGACTCAGTATGGTGTTAAACCCCCTAACGAATTCCGCTGACGTTATATTCAGACCAAATGGTCATCATTTAAATTCGTAACATCTGCCAGAAATGATGAACGCTGTATATTTTCTCATTAAGGCACCAGTTCAATCTGACAGAAGTTAAAACGGAAGTAAATGGATGACAAAACCATTGCACCATGACATTTTTGAATTATCTCTTCTAACTTTTCAGGACGATCTGTCCCCATGATAATGATGGTGTTTATCTGCCGAGAATCAAGCACTAACCAGATACTGCCATCTTTTTTTCTCTTAATAGAGAGGGCTGTTATATATTGAGGAGGTTCGTTCAATGATGTCATCGTCTAAAATTTTGGATATCTCCGTAAATACTTTATCCCTGTAACTTAGTGATATTGTGTAAGGTGGTACTCTAAATGGATTGTGTCCCTCGACTTCAAATTTGTATTGGAAGTGTTTAATACTGGACTGGGTAAAAACACCTCTACGTTATCCCGTAAAATATTTTCTAATTTACTTTTACTTTCATCTGCAACGTCTTTTACCTCAAGTATTTTCTTGTCGATTTTTTAATGTATTTCTAACAGGAGTTCTCTAGTGAGATGAGGTGATTCCTCCCTTCGTACATATTGTTCTGGTTCGTCATCATCCTTCTCTAACGTCATTCTTAATTGGTTATTCATTACTGGTATTTCTTCTAATTTCATCCTTTGCTCAAAGAGAAATGTTATGCTCCCAAATGTCAAACTACCCTTTCCCATGTCTATCACACCTCGTCTCTCATTCAGAAAATCCGCATCTTTTATCATGTCCACCGTTAATTTCGGTATGATAACGAAATTGATGTAGCTCCTTTGACCTTGGCTCGGAAGATTTAACTTTGTTTGTTTGTTGCCATCCGCAGCATGATTTTTGACGGGACCCTTCTCTATCATCTCCTTCGTTTTCAAGATCAGTAATTCTTCATTAGCATCGTACTGGTTAAATAAGATCTCTGAAATCACGGTTAGCTCGTTTCCTCTGTCTATGACTACATTAATTGGGATTTTTGCTACCATGGCCTTCACAGCTTGTTGAATCACGACCAGTTTTATCTGTTCTTTCTCATCTCCCTGCATTAAAGCATCCTGCATTGAATCATACGTGAGTCGTTTCAGGATTTTTACCTGTGAAGTCGAACCTTCTGATGGTATGCCTCGATCACTATCCCTCTCTCTCTTCTACAGCTTTTTATTCACAGTTAATTTCGTCTGCTCAACGGCATCTGCCTCTTCTTTCTTCGTGGAAACTCCCAAATAATGTCATCTAAATGCCCTTATTATATCTCTGTAACCTCCATCATTGTACACACAAGGACCTGTGCCCAACTGCAATTTATTTTCAACCTCTGTGGTCTGCGCATTATCTTCCTTGAGTTTGTTTCCCCTGGCATTGACCTCAAATAACTAAACAATTGTAATTACTTAGTCCCTATTCTCTTCTCTCATTGTGCCTGCCTATGGTAGTTCGTTCCCTTTGTCGGCGTCTTACCAATTAATTTCTCCCCAGCATGTTGTTGTTGTTATGCCTTCGTTTGATCCCTGCGATCCTATTTCCTCATTTATTACCTGTCGTGACAAAATGTTTATTTCTCTCGACGGTACGTTATCCTCTTGGAATCGACGCCCATCAGTTTCAGTATTAAATAACTCTAAAATGCTATTACTTTACCTCTTAAGTCTACTTCCATTACGCATGCCTCTTTTTGCTCTGGTAGTCCGCTTCTTTCGAAACCTTCCCAACGAATTCGTCTGCAACCTGATTTCGCGGTATCTCGCTTTCTTTCGGTCCCTGCGGTTCTGTTCCTCCATCTTTCACCTATCGTGATAAGGTGTATATTTCTTTCGTTACGATGCTGCTGCTTCCTTGGGTAGGTGCGCTGTTCTCTTGACTCGCGCGCTCTCTCGTCAATTCGAACTTTTATTGGGGTTTGTTTTCCTTATCTCCAAGTTTTCTTTCGATCCTTCCTGTCTTTGTTCGACTTGGTGATACGGGTTTCGTTGCTGATAATTTATCGGCCTGTTTGTCCTCTAATATCGTTACGATTGCCGTTAAATTCCTTGTAGCAATTATTGTCACTCATAGGTCCATAAACGTTGCAATTTATTGTTCCATATCCGTACCTATTTCTTTGTTGAAAACGATTGTCATTTCTCGACGCGAAGTTATCACCCAGTTCGTAATAGCTGGCATTCCTTCGTGCGGTCTCCGGCCCGTTTCGCTGTATTTCATTCACGTTTTCACGCAGGTTTCGCTTTTTTCTTGTCTCATCTTTCGAGAATATGAATTCTAGTTGTCTCAAAATTCGTTTGAATTCTCCCACGTCATTCCTTCCATGCTCTACCAATAACTGTTGGTATTTCAGTGGCAGATTCATGGTACAAATTTAATCAATTCTCTTTCGCTGCATGGCACCTCCAAACATTGGTTTTTCTTTGCCATTGCTTCGAAAAATTTTACATCGCTCCTCTCCGAAATTCTCGAAGTGTGGATTTTGTAGTAGTTCATACTTCACTCTCTTTTGTGCTTTACTCGACCAGTAACGTGAGAGAAACTTATCTTTGAAATCTTCATATGGTCGACATGGAGCTGCTATGTTTTGCATCGTTTCTGCTACTGTTCCAGACATATTGGCACATGTAAAGTCTAATATGTGTTCTAATGTCAAATGTTCTGGCAGTCCTACTCTGAACTGATCAATGAAGGTTCTTGGATGCAGTGAGTTTCCTTCACGATAATACTGAAACTTCCTTAAAGTAAGGAAGTGATTGTTGTCGTACCTCCTCGTGGTAATATATGAAATTCGAGTAGCCTCGCTGCTTCTGTTTCCGATCATTTCCAGTGTCAGTACTTCAGGTTGTGATAACTCCTTTGGATATTGCCCACTGTAACTTTCGCCTAGTGTTGCATGATATCGTTGTAATGGAACGCAGTGACTTTCTTCCATCGGCACTGCGCGCCCTCGCATTTCCATGTTGCGTGGCTAATCTTTCGAAACATGCCTGTGGCATCGCAGGTGGGCGGCTATCGCGTAATTTCTTCTCCACCTGTGACTGGAGTTGTATTTGCGTGAAATCTTTTGTCATTCCTTGTGAAACTTCAATGTAAGGTTTGTTTTTGTTTGACACCTTACGTAACTTTCTGACAAACCCGATACAGCTGTTGTTGCTGGTGGTGAGATTGCTGGATTTGCTGTTGTTATAGCTGCAACAGGTGAAATTGGCATTGCCGATCCAGTCGTTGCTGCTGAAAGTGCAATTGTTGATTACGTTGGTGCAGAAACTGCTGTGCAGGTTGATATTGTAGCTCCTACAGTTGTTGTAGGTGTTGGAGAAGCTGTGTATCAAGTTCAAATGGTTCGAAAGGCTCTGAGCACTATGGGACTTAACATCTATGGTCATCAGTCCCCTAGAACTTAGAAGTACTTAAACCTAACTAACCTAAGGACAACACACAACACCCAGCCATCACGAGGCAGAGAAAATTCCTGACCCCGCCGGGAATCGAACCCGGGAACCCGGGCGCGGGAAGCGAGAACGCTACCGCACGACCACGACATGCGGCCAAGCTGTGTATCCGGGAGTGGTAGTTCACCGTGCTGGATCTCACCATGTTTGTCGAATATCGGTAGCAACAGAACATCCGTCGATGCGTTTTGTGGCAGATTTCTGGTGCTGACTGTATTCCCTGACCCGTATCAGGGTATCTGCCTTTTTACGGTGAAAAATATAGAGCTACGGCCACGAACATCTGACGAAGGAAACGTACACAATCTAGCGGACGCTATACTGCGCATAAACGGTTCTCTTTAAAAATTGTCAATATATGTAGGGACATACCGAGAAGAGCGTGAAGAGTAAGAAGCACCACAGTCGTTTGCGAAACGTAAACAAAGCACGGTCACGTGGAGCGCACTAGCGAGAACGTCCAAACGCCATGACAGGCGAAAGTGAACTGACAAGGAACCTTCACCGTGAGGAACCAGAGCTGAGGTGCTCCTTTGCAAAGCCGCAGGCCAGCATCTGGGACGTTCTGCGTGAGTAACAATTTCATATCTACCACTTAAAAATGGTACATGCTGTGCGTCTATCCGATAATCCACAACGTGTTGCTTGCTGTACGTGGTTCCTGCCCCACTGCATCGGCACATTCCTGTCTCCACATCGAGTACTGTTCACTAGGTACTGTGTTCTGATTTTGTGAAACAGCCATGACTGAGAAGACAAAAACCCTCATGTCACACATATTCAGGGATTTCAACACCGCCGGCCGGGTGGCCGAGCGGTTCTAGGCGCTTCAGTCTGGAACCGCGCGACCGCTACGGTCGCAGGTTCGAATCCTGCCTCGGGCATGGATGTGTGTGATGTCTTTAGGTTAGTTAGGATTTAAGAAGCTCTAAGTTCTAGGGGACTGATGACCTCATAAGTTAGGTCCCATAGTGCTCAGAGCCATTTGAACCAACCATTTTTGATTTCAACACCGGGTTTATATTAACGTGTGGGCAAGTATTCCGATCGGTCATATGACTGGGCCATACCACCTTCCACTCAAACTAACTGGTTCTGCATACTCGATCTCCCTACAAAACGCACCGGACCTGTTCTTGTAAGCTGTGCTCTGAATGTCCGTCAGGAAATGTGGTTTCAGTGTGATGATGCGTCACCTCACTTCTCTTATGCGTTTCGTAGACATCTCAGCAGACGATATTGTGAACGATGGATAGTCCGAAGTAGTCCTATAGCGTGGCCGCGCGATCACCAGATTTAACTCCTGTGGACTACTTCTTATGTGGTCGTATGCGAAGATTAATTTACATACTCCTGTAGAGACAGAAGAGGATCTACTGGCACGAGTTCTGGCTGCTGCACGGGAAACTGAGGAGACAGCAGGTGGGATGGAGAGTGTGTACCAGAACATGATTCCTACGTACAGCGTCTGTAACGTTAGTGGTCGCCACGACAAGCCAATGTTGTAATGCATCAGTAGTGTTCTGTACGTAGAGTATGGTGGGTTCTTTTTTTCTTTTGGATAAGTGTTAATACAAATAAATGTGCTTATGTGATAAGTGAATGTTACTTTATGTTTCCTTACGAACTGTTATGTAATAACTGTAGTGCACCATGCCTAATTCAGTTCCTCAAACATATGTGGATGAGTTAAACTTCTGAAATGAAGCCATCGTAGAAGTGAAGAGGAACGTTTCTGGACACGGCTTCCTGTTCAAAATAATATGTACTCTCTCCTCTATGCAAGTCCTAGAAGTCTCTAATGGGAATTTCTGTACAACCTTATATACCTGGGTTGGATAAAAAGTAGTGAAAGCATGGTTGTAGCTCATACCAGACTATATTGACTGACAATCATTGTATTACGCGCCCTCAATATAATCGCCCTGTATCTCGGCCACCTTCTCCCGTAGAGATGTAAAGTATCATACATAGTCAGTGCATCCATCTCTGTCGATGTGTGGCGAGGTCCACCCTGTGGCTCAGATGATGTCTTCTCTTGTGTTGTAGAGCATGCCACGAAGAGGTTCTTTCATTTTGGCGAAGGAGTCGTAATCGCACGGACCCGTATCGGGTGAATATGGTGAATGTTCCAGTAACTTCCATCCCCACATATGCAGGAGGTCCTGCCGTGTGGCATCATGCATTGTCATGAAGCATAAATAGGATGCAGTGCCACAAAGAAACATTTTTGTGCGCTCAGACAACATACCATTTCAGTCTTGATTCATGCACATTGTTAGTGTTTCCTGAACATATTGTTAGGGCTCTTGAACTAGCTTTCCGCACTTTCAGACAGTACACACAGCAGCTGTCTCAGACGCAGCCGCCGCCACGCACTGCATTACTTCAACTGACCTCTGCTATCAGATACAGACAGTGGGCATGCCATGTGACGCACATCGTTCATGTTATGGCAGTGTTGTAACTACATTTTATCCAACCTATTTATATATTGGGTGTTCGTTTTAACTTGAGACAGCTAAATATCTAGAATACAGTACATGGTAGGTAAAAGATGTTCTTGGTGAAAAGCGAATATTAATAAAGGAGACAGTAGTCTGTGGTTCAACTGGTCACCTCCTAAGAACGCCTTGTGTGTAGGGAGGGTCAACTTTATACTTTCAAACGAGAATGTCCCTTTTAATGGCATACCCTAATTCTTCGCAAAAAAAAATTGTTTACTCAAACCGTTGTTTCCCATTTGTGGTAGATGGTGCTATAATCGACAAGTGCGTCTGTTTTCGTCAATTAAGAACCGAAGCATTTCGCTCTACTTTTCATTTACGATGTGAATGTAAACCATATAACAAGAGAAGGATGTTAGCAAAGGTCACCAAAAATTCATGACCGATTTACTTCAGTTATTTACATGATCCTCTAATAAAAGTTCCAACAGACGTAACCTGTATACGTTTTTAATATATATGGTGTACAAATGTATACAGGGTGTTCGGAAATTCCTGTTACAGGCTTCTAGGACTTGTAGAGGAGAATCAGTACACAACATTTTGAATGGAGCGTCAGAGCGTCTAAGGTATAGGCACCAGCACCTACGCTGATAAACCAAAACATTACGACCAACGCCCACCGTGATGCTGGATGTCACCTGGTGGCGTTGCGGGCGCGTGATGTGGTAAAAACACTATGTAAGCGGAGCGGACACGGATGGGGGATCACTAGCAAAGTTATGGGCTGCAAATGAGGATGTTCATTGGACCAAGCGACTTTGAGAAGGGGCAGATTATCAGTTTGAGTATCTCGAAAACGGCGAAGCTCGTCGAATGCTACTGTCGTGAGCATCTACGGACAGATGTAGAAGCCAAGTGAAACTACCACTAGACGCTAAATGGTTGGACTCCACAACTCTTCACATAGCGTGGGGTTCGGAGTGTTGTCTGCTCTGTAAAGTAGGATAGATGGTGGTCTGTAGCATCTCTGTCAAAAGAACATAATTCTGGTGCACGAACAAGTGTTTCGGAGCGCACCATTCATCGTACATTTTGAACATGAAGCTCTTGCAGCAGACCACACTTGCCTTTACACATGTTGACTCAACGACATCATCAATTACGATTGCAGTGGGCATGGGACTATCGGGATTCGACCATCAGTCAATGGAAACGTGTAAGCTCTTCAGGTGAATCGAATTTTTGCTACACTAGGTCGGTGGTTGTCTTGACAAACGCTGTCATCGACGTGAAAGTCGGCTCGAAGCGTCCACCGCGCCAGGGACGCAGATTGGTGGAAGCTGTATTATGCTATTGGGCTCCTGCGCTTGCATTGGGCTTGTGCTAGTAATCGAAGACATTCTGACAGCTGCGAGCCACCTGCATCCCTTCATGCTTGATGTCTTCCCCCGACGGTGATGTTATTATCCCTCAGTAGTATAATTGCCTGTGTCTCGGAGCCAGAACCGCGCTAAAGTGGTTTGAGGAGCATTATAGTAAACTGACATCGATTTCTCGACAACCACATCCTCCTGATGTAAATCGTATGGAACCTATCTGGGTCGCTACTGTGTGCCATGCTGCGTACTCAAATCAGCGGCACCGTGCGGGGTACCTGCGTGGTCTCGGTCACCTTGTCACGGTTCGCGCGGTTCCCCGTCGGAGGTTCGAGTCATCCCTTGCCCACATGTGTATGTGTTGTGCTTAGCGTAAGTTATTTTAAGTTAGTTTAATCAGTGTGTAAGCCTAGGGACCGACGACAGAAGTTTGGTCCCATAGAACCTTACCACAAATTTCCAAATTTCCAGACAATCAGCGACCAGTTAATTACGCGAATTACATGATATGTGCGTAGACATCTAATGCCACATACCTCCACAAACTTACCAACAAACTGTCGGATCCCTGATACGCAGAATCTGTGATGTATTTCGTTCCAAAGACGGACAAACAAGCTATTAAGCAGTTGGTCATAATGTCTTCTCTCATCAGCGTATGTACACTATGTGATCAAAAGTATTCCGACACCCCCAAAAACATACGTTGTTTTACATTAGGTGCATTGTGCAGCCACCTACTGCCAGGTACTCCATATCAGCGACCTCAGTAGTCATTAAACGTCGTGAGAGAGCAGAATGGTGCGCTCGACGGAGCTCATGGACTTCTAACGTGGTCACGTGATTGGGTGTCACTCGTGTCGTAAGTCTGTACGCAAGATTTGCACACTCCTAAATATCCCTTGGTCCACTGTTTCCGATGTGATAGTGAAGTGGTTACGTGAAGGGACACGTGCAGCACAATAGCTTACAGACCGACCTCGTCTGTTGACTGAAAGAGACCGCCGATATTTGAAGAGGGTCATAATGTGTAATAGACAGACATCTATTCACACCATCACACAGGAATTCCAACATGCATCAGTATCCATTACAAATACTATGACAGTTAGGCGGGAGGTGAGAAAACCTGGATTGCACTGTCGAGCGGCTGCTCATAAGCCACACATCACGCCGGTAAATCCTAAACGACGTCTCGCTTGGTGTAAGGGGAGTAGACATTGAACGAATGAACAGTGGAAAAACGTTGTGTGGAGTGATGAATCATGGTACACAATGTGGCGATCCGATGGCAGGGTGTGGGTATGGTGAATGCCCGGTGAACGTCATCTCCCAGCTTGTGTGGTGGCAACAGTAGAATTCAGAGGATGTGGCGTTATGATATGGTCGTGTTTTTCATGGAGGGGCTTGCACCCCTTGTTGTTTTGCGTGGCACTATCACAGCACAGTCCTACATTGATGTTTTAAGAACCTTCTTGCTTCCCACTGTTGAAGAGCAATTCGGGGATGGCGATTGCATCTTTCAACGCGATCAGCCATCTTTTCATAATGCAGGGCCTGTGGCGGAGCGGTTACACGACAATAACATCCCTGTCATGAACTGGCCTGCACAGAGTCCTGCTCAATCCTACAGAATATCTTTGGGATGTTTTGGAACACCTACTTCGTGCCAGCCCTCTCGGACCGCCATCGATACCTCTCTTCAGTGCAGTACTCAGTGAAGAATGGGCTGCCATTCCCCAAGAAACCTTCCAGCGCCTGATTGAAGGTATGCCTGCGAGATTGGAAGCTGTTATCAAGGCCAAGGGAGGGCCAACACCATACTGAATTCCAGCATTACCGATGGAAGACGCCAGGAACTTGTAAGTCATTTTCAGCCAGGTGTCCGGACACTTTTGATCACATAGTGTATGTCTACACAGAGAGATTCCCTGATGATGCTAGAAACTGTCTCGGTTGATGGGGAAGGATAAATGTATCAAATTGAGATACCGGAAACGAACGACTCGAAACTTATAGGTGAAAACCGTTTTGATACCTCTAACAGTCGTATACATGTATTGGTACTGTTGTTGCTCTGATTGAAGCTTGGGCAGCTTTCAGAGGTGGTTGTATGGACCAAAAAAAGGAAAAAGACGTCCAGTAATCATGGGCTGTAAACTGCATACCTCAGGAGCAATGAGCAATTGTTCATCTTCGCTACATGTTCTCTATTGAACGCGCGCTCATAGTTATTACGGTATGCTTTTTAGAGCCCCAGTTTACTAGATATTTATTCTTTTTTTTTGGTCGATACTACCACATCTAAAATTTTCCTACCCTAAAGTGTTGGCAACAACCGTACCAGTACAAGTATTCCACTGTGAGAGGTATCAGAACGGCTTTCGCTTATAATTTTCGACTCCTTCGTCTCCAGTACAGGGACCCTTACGTCAAATTGATAGAGTTAACCTTCTCCATCATCCCACAGATTTTGTGACAACATCATGGAAGCACCCACGATGTTGCCACAATATATATATATATATATATATATATATATATATATATATATATATATATATATATATATATATATACAACCGTGCTATAGCCTATTAACGCCAGATCTGACTGCACTGTTCTTAGTATGCCCCACATTGATTTCCGTGATTATTTCAAGCAATGTTGCTTGTCTGTTAGCACTGACAACTCTACGAAAACGCAGCTACTCTCGGTCGTTACGTGAACGACGTTGGCCAATGTGTTGTCCGAGGTGAGAGCTAATGGCTGAAATTTGGTATTCTAGGCACGCTCTTGACACTTTTGATCTCGGAATATTGAATTCCCTAATGATTTCGGAAATGGAATGACCTATGTGCCTAGCTCCAATTACGACCCCGCGTTCAAAGGCTGTTAATTCCCCGTCGTGCGGCCATAATCACGACTGAAACCTTTTCACACAAGCAGCTGAGTACAAATGACATCTCCGGCGCCGTTGTAATAAAGATGTGGGCATAATTTTGCCCGATCTGTAACAAAGAACAATCCTTGTGTCTACGCTTGCACTATTAATACATAGGAACCTGGCTCTGACGACTGTCTTGGTGGGTACTACAAATGACAGCTCCGCCAATGCACTGCCCTTCTATACCTTGTTTACGCGAAACTACCGCTATCTGTATTCGCGTATCGCTATCCCATGACGTTTGTCAACTCAGTGAATGTATGTACGCTCCACATCTCCTCATAAACCACTGGACCGATTTCAACTTGGTACTCATATCACTTACTGTCTGGAGAGAACCGCTGTGGGGTTGAGAACCATGTGCCTATCAAAGGAGCGGAAGTGGGGATGAAAAAGTAGTATATCTTACGACGCAAGAGTTTGCAGACTCTTTCACTCAGTATTTGAGAATGAGAGCACTTAGTGACTTGCAACAAACTGTACACGTCATTTCAGACGCATGTTGTTGTTGTTGTTGTCTTCAGTCCTGAGACTGGTTTGATGCAGCTCTCCATGCTACTCTATCCTGTGCAAGCTGCTTCATCTCCCAGTACCTACTGCAACCTACATCCTTCTGAATCTGCTTAGTGTATTCATCTCTTGGTCTCCCTCTACGATTTTTACCCTCCACGCTGCCCTCCAATGCTAAATTTGTGATTCCTTGATGCCTTAAAACATGTCCTACCAACCGATCCCTTCTTCTAGTCAAGTTGTGCCACAAACTTCTCTTCTCCCCAATCCTATTCAATACCTCCTCATTAGTTACGTGATCTACCCATCTAATCTTCAGCATTCTTCTGTAGCACCACATTTCGAAAGCTTCTATTCTGTTCTTGTCCAAACTAGTTATCGTCCATGTTTCACTTCGATACATGGCTACACTCCAAACAAATACTTTCAGAAACGACTTCCTGACACATAAATCTATACTCGATGTTAACAAATTTCTCTTCTTCAGAAACGCTTTCCTTGCCATTGCCAGTCTACATTTTATATCCTCTCTACTTCGACCATCATCAGTTATTTTACTTCCTAAATAGCAAAACTCCTTTACTACTTTAAGTGTCTCATTTCCTAATCTAATTCCCTCAGCATCACCCGATTTAATTTGACTACATTCCATTATCCTCGTTTTGCTCTTTTCAAGACACTGTCCATTCCGTTCAACTGCTCTTCCAAGTCCTTTGCCGTCTCTGACAGAATTACAATGTCATCAGCGAACCTCGAAGTTTTTACTTCTTCTCCATGAATTTTAATACCTACTCCAAATTTTTCTTTTGTTTCCTTTACTGTTTGCTCAATATACGGATTGAATAACATCGGGGAGAGGCTACAACCCTGCCTCACTCCTTTCCCAACCACTGCTTCCCTTTCATGCCCCTCGACTCTAATAACTGCCATCTGGTTTCTGTACAAATTGTAAATAGCCTTTCGCTCCCTCTATTTTACCCCTGCCACCTTCAGAATTTGGAAGAGAGTATTCCAGTCAACATTGCCAAAACTTTCTCTAAGTCTACAAATGCTAGAAACGCATAGGAAACTTTTTCTCACTAAGAACCACCTCAAAATGATGAAAAAACTTTATCGCTTACCACATTTTCACTGTTCGTGCAGTAGACCTGTCGTATTAGGAATGACGTTTTAATTTATTACTTCTTTACTACTAACTGTATTCACGGCTCATTTTGCAGGCAGCATTCACAAGAATCACTGAACTGAAAATTTTATAATTGTACGATTCATAGTTCAGGAGATGCGTGAAGAACTGCCGCACAATGCATGCGATTTAAGTTTATTACTTCTTTGTTCGTAACTCTGTTCACAACAAATATCGCAGACAGAGTCCTCTCAATGTATCTACAACATTATATTATAGTACGACACATATTTCAGGAGATATGACGTCAACGAGATGTATGAAAAACTGTCACATCATACGTGACGCTTAAATTTATTACTTCTCTGCTACTAAATATTCGAAACAAGTCTCACGCATAGCACAAACATGCAGCTGAATGTACCTGCAGAAATACACACCTGAACAAATGCTTGGACTATCATAGAATTTATTGGAATTAGTCTTATAGTACATCTATTTAAGTTTGTACGATACCTTAGAAAAAAACAAAACAAAAAAACAAAAAACAAAAAACATGATTCATTCTGAAAATCTGAAAACAAGGACAATTTTGGTTAGTTAAAAAGAATCATTACAAAACAAATAAGGCACTCTCCTAAGTATACACCTTGATAATAAAAACAGTGAATATTTTTATGTCATGATGATGATTATCAGTCTTTAGTAGTATGTCCTCCCCACAAACAGATGAGTTCTTCTACCCTGCGAGGCATGCTCTGGATGAGACTATGAAGTTTATCTTGGGGTATGATGTCCCACTCCTCAGTGGTAGCTTCAGCGAGATCCTGAAAATCATCAGGTGGATTCAAACGCTGTGCAATCGCCACCTTCAACAGGTCCCATGCATGGTCAACTGCATCCACGTCTGGGGACTGTGCTGGCCATTGCATTCGGTTGATATTGCATCTCTGAAGATACAGAGACACTTCTAGAGTACGCTGCGTTCTTGCATTGTCAATGACTAGTATGAAGTTTTCACCGACTTCATGTCTGTAGTGTATTACAATCGTTTTTAGGGCCCCTTGGAGATACCAGGGACTAGGGAAAATGCGTGGATGGGAGTTGTAGGAGTCCACCGTCCCACCCATATTGCCGCCAAGAACATTACACTTCGGCCTGCAGCAGTTAGTCTTCTGGAACGTATTGGCGTTCCTGGTGTCATTTAGTGCTTCCCCAAACCCTAACACATACAGTGTCCGCTCGCAAACCAAACCGGGTTTCGTCAGCAAACATGAGATTACTCTACTGTACAATGGTCCAATGTTGATGGGCAAGAGTCCAGGTCCTTCGATGACGTCGGCTCCTTTGGTTCGGAACAAAACTCTTTGGTTTTCCAGAATGAAGGCCACCCTCATGCAATCTTCTATGCGCTGTTTGGTCTGAGATACGAATCCCTGTAGGCCAGGAGAAGACATTTCCAATTTTTATGGTAGTTGATGATTGGCTCCAGCAATCCGATAGTTGGAGGATACGAACCTGCATTGGTGCTGTCATACGAGGATGATCACCGCGAGTGCAGTCGTTAAGTTATATGAACGCGTGGTGTCTGCTCTTTCGGACATGTCTGAATTCATATAACTGACTTGCCTAGATGAGCAATGGATCCATCTCCTTCAGTGCGTCCGACCTCCTGTAGGAATGTGGGAATGTCAGAGCAGCGAGCATGGAGGAAATGGACAGACACTGTGGATAAGTGCTTCTTGGGGGGAGTGTGGGTTGGCAGTGAGACGTGCCAACATAGTCGACGCAGTTGCGATAACAGTGTTTCCCAGGTGGCGCAATTCTTAACGTACCTGCCTAGTAAGCAGGAGATACTCGGTTCGAATTGCAGTCCAGTACACATTTTCATGACGCGTAATGTCCCAATACAGCTGACATCAGTAATCGCGTCCCTTTCCATTCCTTTCTCCTCACTCACCTCCGCCTTCAATTTTCATAATTTGTCGTTCACACATCCCATCTCCCTGTATTTTCTCCACACCGTAGATACGCCACTTTGAGTGACATATAACCGATCGGAAGCATCTTGCTGTGTATGACCTGCTGAAAGTAAAGCTACTATCCTGACTCTATACAAGTGTTCTATGCCTCTGTGTGGCATGTTAGTGCAATTCTTAGCACAAACTGAATGAAGCTGTTGTTGATACTGGGCTACTCATGGTGAGCCGCTGCGGCAACAATATGTTTACATGATTGGAAAACTCCCACATGCATACCAGTAGTAAACACCGTCCACTATATAGGCTCTAATTGGATAATGCATGAAACGCCTAGGTCAATGAGACCTCTAGCATCGTAGACTAAATTTTACAATAGCATTCAGAACTTTTGCTCAGCTGTGTGTTTCACTGTACAACACATAGTTAAGAAGATATGACGTCATAAACACTGAGACACATTAAAAACTGCTACATCATGCATGACATTAAATTTTATCATTTCTCTACTACAAACTTTATTCACGACAGATTTTGCTAGGAGGCTTCATATATATTACTGAATATGCCACCAAATTCTATCACTGAATTACACAAAGTGCAAGAGACATGACGTCATAGCGAATGATCTGTGTGAAAAGGAACCTGCAGAACGATATTCGCTAGAGATACAGCTAGAGATGTGAGTGCTGATTTGTGTATAATACGTTAAATGTATCTGAAACATAAGTGACACGTGCGTAATCCATTTTAGCCAGACATGGTAGACATATTACTGTCTGGAAAGGAATACTGTGGAGTTAAGAACGAGCGACCTCCATTTGGGGTGGGGATGATAATGTGAAGACAGATGGGGGGAGGAAGAGATAAACAGATGGAGAGGGGGAAGGAGATCATCGACGCAGATATAAGGGAGGAGGACATAGACACAGTGAAGGGGGGAGAGGAAAGGAGCAGAGAACACGAACAGAAAGAGATGAACAGTGAGAGGGGAGGAGGAGATGAACAGAGAGATGGGGAGGAGGATGTAGACAGAGAGACATGAGTGGAGAAGACAGACTGAAAGAGGGTGGAGGATGAGTTGAGTGGAGAGATGGAGAGGAGGGATTAAACACAGTAAGATAAGAGGGGATGGATAGGGAGAGAAGGAGGAGGAAGAGGAGGAGGAGATGGAAGAGTGGGAGAGGGAGAGAGAGAGAGAGAGAGAGAGAGAGAGAGAGAGAGAGAGAGAGAGAGAGAGAGGGAGCGGGAGGAAGAGATGAGCTCAGAGTAGAGAGGAGGATATGGACAGAAAGGGAGGAGCAGATGGACAGAGGGGACAGAACATAACAGACAGAGACAGTCAGGAGGAGTAGATGGAAAGAGAGAGGGGGAGTAGCAAATGGTCAGGGAGAGGTACAGGAGGAGAAGGATATGACGTGGGGGAGGTGGCCAGAGAGAGGTGGAGTAGGAGACGGACAGAGTGGAGGGCAGAGGAGATGGTCAAGATAGGGTGAAGTAGATGCGACACTGGAATAAATACATACACAGGTAACGTTGGGAAATGAACTAGCACTTTTATATTCGCAAAAAAGGATACATCAAACCGTAATAAAAACAATTTACAAGTATTTAGCCATTTCTTCATTTTCAAAGCATAAGCTGCACTTAGATGTGAACTACATGCACTGGCAATGTTGGACATTGGTTAGTTTCAGAAACCAGAAATTTCTTCATTTTCAAAGCATAACCTGCACTTAAATGTGAACTACATGCAGTGGCAATGTTGGACGTTGTTTAGTTTCAAAAACTCAGATATTGTGTGTTAGTAAAAGATTCCATCATTCCACTTTGCCTGGTCCCTGAGGGTGCTCAGATATACTGCATTAGTAGGGAGACAGGGGTACTAGGACACGTTTGATATCAAATTGATATGCAAATTAATTGAACTGAACAACTAATAACCCCTCACCCCCAATCCCCATCCCCATTCACACTCCCAAACACCAACCACACCCACTCAAATTTCGAGATGATGTCATGTGTTTTCCTCAGCCTGCACATGAGTCCCTGACCCTACGCCCGCTCCAACCCTCTATCTCTCCCTTCCCCATCTACCCTGTTGGTGGGAATATCGAATTTTGGTGGGAATTCCGAGTTTCGGAGGGAACTTCGAATTTTGGTTGGAACTGCATTGTCCCAGGGCTGTGCTGACGAACCCCCCGAGCCCCCCCCCCCCCCCCCGCCCCTCCCCTGTAACTTGTTGGAAATTCAAAATGTCAGTGCGCTTTCTGGCCTGGCAAACCCTAGTCCTTCTGAATAGAAAACCCAAGTGCATCACCCAACACATGGAAACTACCCACATGCAGGAGAGGAAGGTTTGGTTAGTGTACTATATTTATTTTGGCTGGGAAACTGAAGTTAACATTGGTCCTAATTACATGATTAATCATAAAGATCGGTCTTAATTAGACAACTACGTGGATAGAGCTACACAATTCAAGAGGACGTTGCTGTTTGTACACTATGAGCGGTACTGGTTGATCAAGGTGATGCCATATCACAATGGCGTTTACGAAAGAAATCGTGAGAGCCTGTATTGTAGTAGAACCTCCTATAAGATTTTACAGCATCTCTCTCCTCCTAAATATCGAAACCAAATGCCATCTGCATACTCACATTTAATATTACTCCCCTCTACCGACCTGTCTGTAAGTTTCTGTCATACAGGAGACAACCCTTCGCAATATCAACAGATTCCTGAAAACGAGTTTTGTAATCAGTTTGGTCATTACGGCCTGTTTCATGTAATCTGCTCACATGTCGGAAAATACAATAGCAGTTTGAGGTTCCATAACGAGCCCGTAGTGGTGTCTACTTTATAGCTAGAGGCTATAAAGTATGAAGTAATATAGGACTTGCGGTATTTTTAAACACGTAATCGTGACGATAATAATAAAAACAGTCATTATTCCACGAGCATATATACAGCCAATTTTTATTAGTTTTACGAGCAAAATCGGGACAGTTTTGGGAGAACTACAAGCATCCACACTTTAACCAACTATGCCACTCCTTGTAATAGAACCTCTTATAAGATTTTACCACATCTCTCTCTTTCTATAATCGAAAAACAAGTGCTGTGTGCATGCTGACGTTGAGCATGTTAGATGTACACATGTCACTCCAAAGGAGATGGCGGCCAGTGGTCGCAGTTGTTTGTACAGACCTGGATAACGTTTTGTCGACTGTACTGGAGGAAGGCCATACGCAAAAGACTACCAATCATAGAAGAGGGTTCTTGTATTGTTCCTTCATATGCAGTTTGATACACTTTTGTTGTTGTAATACACCAAAGCAATGTATGACTACAGCTTTGTACGCCACCATACGCTTATTTTTTCTACTCTGTCTCTGAGGTCACTGTCAGGTACTAAACCGATATTAACATGTTTCGATCCTTTGCCTTTCATAGAAAGCTGAACATAGCATGCTGTAAACTACACAACTGCCGCAGCACATAGGTTGCTTAAAAAAAAGAAAAAAAAGGCCATGTCTCTCGTCAAAAATAAAAAAATGTGGACGACATCGCAACATATGGAAACTGGAACAGTTTGCGGTATTGCAAAGCATCTTCAAATGCTATCTGAAGGCGCTGGGGTATGCAGTTACTCTCATCTTCAACAGTGATGATGTAGTGCACTTCTCAGTGTCCTCTTTCGAAGAGCACTGCTTCCTCATTTTGCGGTCATGTACATGATTACTGTTCCGGTAATGACCATCACCAGAAGACGCTGTTCACAACATGTGCGAGGTAGTATAAATAAAAAGAGGTACTCTGATATTATTGTTAAAAAAATAAAGAAAATGTGGCGAAAATCGTAGCATATGGAAATAGGACGACTCTGTATTGCTGAGGAAGTCTTCCAAACAACTGTCTGATGGTTATGACCTCTACATTTAATCCCATGCTCCACAGTGGCAAGTAGCAGATATCCAGTGCTCTGCCAAGGTTTTCTCCATCTCAACCAAGTGGTGTCAGTCAAATGTTATGTGGTAATCAGCAGTGTACCACTGGATGGATGCGATGGAAAAAGCACCGTTCATACGGGACGATGTACTGTGTTATACACCGCAGTTGATAGCGGTACCAATTTCAGCAATTTTACCAGTTGTTACGTAATTTCAATACCAACCAATGACACAGCAGATTGCTTCCCAATTTCTGTATCACCGCTAAATCACCCCTTCACTAATTTGCAAGTACCATATACTATATTGCAAATGCAGACATATGACTGTGAAGTACATCCATTTAGTCATATAAACCATATACTAGATTGAGAATGCCGATAGACGACTGTGGAGTACGTCCATTTGATCGTTTACACCAAACGATAGATAATCTGTAATTTCAGTACCAGAAAATGACGCATCAGAATGCTCCCCAATTTCTGTATCATCGCTAAATCACTCCTGCACTACTTTGTAAGTACCATGCACAAGATTGCGAGTGGAGATAGATGACTGTGTAGTATGTCTATTAGGTCATATACATCAAAGTATAGAAACCATTCCATAATTTCAGTGCCAGCCAATAGCATGGCAGAATGTTTCTAAATTTCTGTACCACCGCTAAATCACCCCTCGATTACTTTAAAAGTATAATATACTAGGTGGCGTATGCAGTCTAGGCCTGTGGAGTACGTCCATTCGGCCATATACACCAAAGTATACCTGAGAGCGTCCCACACCGATGCACTTGGATTGTCTACATATTTCCAGGACATCGATCATAGTGCAGAATTATGATTGTGATTGTCCATCTTTCCTGTGTGGATGGGAGTCACAGAGTATTCTAACATTTGTAAGATAAAGTTGGAGATAGACAGATCCCTCCCACATTGTTCATGACCAATCCTACCTACAACACGGACGCCAATTTAATCTGCAACTGACTAGAAATATGAGGGTCCTAAACCCATTACATTCCAAGTCTCATGAAGGAAGAGGGCAAGCTGTGTGTCCGTAACTGCTGTTCGAGAAAGACTGTTCTGTACCAAACCACGGCACCCATCCAGATCCACAAGCTCTCTCCAGATGTGTGCATATAGAGAAGAATAGCACCTCTTATCGGTGTATACCAGACTCAAGAATACTGTGGTGATATAACAGATGGTTAAGAAGAAAAATGTGGTTCATACAAGTTGGCGCTTCACACAGATGGAGTTTGAAACATTTCACGTAAATCAACTGTGCTGTCAATTCTGAAGTATTGTTCCACTGTCTCGAGTGAGTAGCAGGAAGTTACTGGCACGAGAGAAATGATAAAATGCTATTCTATTAAAGCTATATGGTTTCCACATTATTAGCCTGCAGAATGCAACGCTCTTAATACTCTAATGAAGGGCATATTTGTCAATCTTTAGACATACAACCTACTGCAAGTTTCCTACCCCAGTCATCACAGTGACAAACTTTAAAATGAAAAAAAAACTTCCCTCTACACTATTCTGGTGTCATACGAAGGCATCATCAGTGTATATCCGCCGCTCCAGCTGCTTATAGATCAACTGGAAAGAAGTCAGGAGACTACTGCTCTGCCGGCCTGTGTGGCAGAGGGGTTCTAGGCGCTTCAGTCTGGAACCGCGCAACCGCTGCGGTCGCAGGTTCGATTCCTGCTTCGGGCATGGATGTGTGTGATGTCTTTAGGTTAGTTAGGTTTAAGTAGTTCTAATTTCTAGGGGACTGATTAGATTAGATTTACTGTCATTCCAATTGATCCGTAATGAGGAGGTACTCCAGGATGTGGAACATGTCAGAAAAACAACAATACATGACAAATATTTACAACTAAAACAAATAAGCTAATGTACCATTCCACATGTCCCAAGTGGAATGATCGTCATTTTTAATGAACGCTATATGAAAGAGTCATTTTACAAATACTAATGCACTGAATTTAAAACTGAAAAGTTTTTTATTCATTTATAAGGTAATAAAGATGTAATACAACTACTATAATACTTATTTACAATGAACACATTACTGCACTGAAATGGTGCAGACGTTAGATTGTACTTACACACACACACATATTTACAATGAACACATTACTGCACTGAAATTAAGAAGCTGTAACGCACCAAACGAAAGCGTTGGCACGCTGATAGAGACAATAAAAACAACAAAAAAACACACACACAAACTTCAAGCCTTCGCAATCGGTTCCAGACTGAAGCGCCTAGAATCGCTCGTCCACATCGGCCGGCCTGTGCGAAAGCACGACACCGGTTCCGTAAGACGAATTGTCAACAACAATACAACTGGTTTCGTGGGGCCAAATTGAACCAGACGTCGATCATTGAGCAATGCATCTTTAAGGTATTGAAAAGCTACTTGGCACTCACCTGTCGAAACAAAAGGGACATTTTTGTGACGTAAGCGATGCAACGGAGCTGCGATTTGTGCAGCGTTCGGTATGAACCGAATGTAATAATTGATTTTTCCTAAGACTGACTGCAATTCTGTGACTTTGCGAGGAACTGGCAGGTCACGTATGGCTAACAAATCTGACTGAAGAAGATGTACACCTTGATTGTTTATGACATGACCTAGATATTGTAACTGCGGCTTAAAAAATCACACTTGTCCAGTCAACACTTAGTCTAGCATCAGATAATATACGAAACAAAGCACACATATTTGCAATGTGTTCGTCAGGTGTAGGACCTGCTACTGTAGTATAGGCCAAATAGTTTTAACAGCGGAAGCACTGCCAAAAGGCAAACACAAGTTTTAAACAAACCTAAATGAGTATTTACTACTCAAAGTTTCTAACATTATTCATCTAACGCTATTTGAAGATAGGTGTCGCGCAAATCAATTTTTGAAATATAGCGCCCAGCCCCTAATTTGGCCACGAGATCCTCTGGGTGTGTCATTCACAATTTGTGGATTGACTGTAGACTTAAAGTCAACACGGAGGCAAATGCGACCTGAGGGTTTGGGGAGCAAAACCAGTAGACTTGCCTATCGACTAGTTGATATGGGCGCAATAACTCCGCTATCTTGAATTTTTTTAAGTTCAGCAGCGACTTTGTCCCGTAATGCAATGGGAACAGCTCTGGCCCGGCAAAATTTCGGCTGATCATTGTGTTTCATAGTAATATGTGCAACAAAATTGTTAGCCTTGCCTAAACCTTCAGAAAAGAGTTCAGGGGATTCTTTCAGCAAGCTAGCTACACTGTCTTTTGCATTGAATGGAGGCACGGATAACACAGTGTCCTGAATTTTAAAACCAAACAAATCAAACAAATCAAGGCCAGATATGTTCTCAGAATCGCGTGATTGTAGCACAGTGAAAGTTACAGTTATCATATGCGAGCTATATATGGCAGGCAAGATACATTTTCCGAGAATGGAAATGTCCTGTCTTTTATAAGCCTTCAAGTGCATGCTTGTTTCGGACAGTCGTAGGAAGCCTAACAGTTCATATGTGTTACGAATGAGCAATGTAACAGAGACAGCAGTGTCCACACACAAACATCCAATTGGACAAAGAGGTTTTTGTACTGGTATAGCACTGAAGAAACAGTTCATTTGTTTGCTTTGCTAATGCCTGCGGCAGGCTTTCAATACATTGCATTGACTATATGGGTCTTGTGACGAGAATTATGTGAGTGGGCCGAATTCTTGTGTTTGTTCCATGGAAAACATACGGACTATTCGTGTCTTTTCTTCCCACAAGCATAAAAGTGTGCATGTCGGGACGGGCAGTCATGGCTTTTGTGCCATGAGTAGCACTGACGGTATGAATTACCTCTGTTCACCTGTTTAGAGAAGTGTTTGCGCAGTGTGGAGAACTGTTTACGAAGCGTGATGCATGTAGGCTGTCGCTGCCTACTGGGCTGTTCGTAAGCAAAGGACGACTTGACCCGACATATTGGTGGCTGCTCAAATTTTTCGGCTGACACAGCATCTGAATTGTATTGATCTAGTATTTGGCCTACCCAGCTAAAATAGTGGATCGGATTGTTTCATAATCTGTTCTCTAACTTTGACATCAGAGACATTGTACACAATCACATCACGCAACATAACATCTGAATATAAAGCACCACAAACACGCCGGCCTGGTGGCCGAGCGGTTCTAGGCGTTACAGTCTGGAACCGCGCGACCGCTACGGTCGCAGGTTCGAATCCTGCCTCGGGCGTGGATGTGTGTGATGTCCTTAGGTTAGTTAGCTTTAAGTAGTTCTAAGTTCTAGGGGACTGGACCTCAGAAGTTAAGACCCATAGTGCTCAGAGCCATTGGAACCATTTTTGAACCACAGGCACATATGAACTTGCATTCCCTCGTCATATCCTGCAAATCTGTTACCCACACACGTTAAGTTTTTTCTTACTGTTTCTTGCAACTAAAGAATTGGTACCTAGCTGCTACCACATTCACTCGTTGGTTATAATAGTTAGTTACCGAATCTACAACCTGATCATACGAAAGATCACTCTGAGTGGTGTAAGAGAACAATTTCTAAATGAGAAGAGGCACTGAACTTCCTACCATTGTCAAAAACTAATGAAGTTTCACATTACCTGGTGAACTGTGAGCAATTACGTGGGATTCAAACTGTTGCAACCATTCGAGCCATTCCTCTTGTTGTTCATTAACATGGCGAATAGGTGGTGTGTCACTCGGAGCTACCGCAGGTGTTTGCTGCAGTGTATTGGTAGTTTGGTTCACCAGGAGCTGCTGTACCGAGTGGAGAAGCCAAGCAATTTGTTGGGTCTAAAACTGAAATATGTGTGTCCGCTGTGTTGCATCTATCGCTTGCAGCTGTTGCGCCTGAGCCTGAGGTGGGTTGCAGGTATTGGAAGACACAAATGCAATAAACAGACCACCGCCGGCCGCGGTGGTCAAGCGGTTCTAGGCGCATCGGTCCGGAACCGCGCGACTGCTACAGTCGCTGGTTCGAATCCTGCCTCGGGCATGGATGTGTCTGATGTCCTTAGGTTAGTTAGGTTTAAGTAGTTCTAAGTTCTAGGGGACTGATGACCTCAGATGTTTAGTCCCATAGTGCTCAGAGCCATTTGAACCAAACAGACCATCCAAGCAATAAAAATGGTTCAAATGGCTCTAAGAACTAAGGGACTTAACATCTGAGGTCATCAGCCCCTAGACTTGGAACTACTGAAACCTAAATAACCTAAGGACATTACACACATTCATGCCCGAGGCAGGACTCGAACCTGCGACCGTGCCAGCAGCGCGCCCCCAAGCAATAAAAATAAGCGCACAAGCAAAGAATATTTCCGCAACGCCCACCTGAAAACACTGATTAACAAAAAACACTATAAGAGACACTTTTAAACAAGTAAACACGCCCCTGCAAAAAAAAAGACAAAGTAGAATTAACGCGCCAGCAAAATACAAAAGAAAATCCGTGGCTGCCAGGCAATGGCTTCTTCTTATAACTCGTCGCCAATGTTGAGTCCTGCCTAGTCATCGAATATGTGTTGTCGAGGAAACCTGATTTCTCGTATCGCTAGACGAAATTCAAACAAATCGTGTGTGAATTATTACAATAAGATAAATGACATTACTTAACTTAACAGATGTGGCGCAAGTAAAGGGCGACACACAAAATAATGTTCTTCAGTATCTACAGTTCCTAAGTGGCCGGTCTTGAAGTGCCAAATCTTGATGCTGCTGTAACGGTAAGCCGCGACCAATCGGCGCAGCGCTTATGTCTTATCGCATAGAGGCCGCTGCGGTCGCGTTGTCGTCTTGGAGATGGGTCGTTCAGTGTGCAGTCGGCTGACGTCCTCTTCACAGCCCTCTCTACTCTGGCGTGCCGAAGTTTGACTTTGTGCTGTAACACAAGGGGAAAGGGAGGGCTAAAACTGAATGCAGCCAGAACACAATTTTTTGGCTTTTCTCGGTCTTGAGTGTCTGGGTACCCGCAACCCACGTCAGTTCCTCTCATTCCGCGGTACTTTTTCTGTAATGTATGCTTTAATTGACAATTTATGTTATTTTGTAAGTTTTTATCTCAATGTTACATGTTTCTTCGTATTGCTCTCAATTTTACTCATTTCCACTCAATTTTTCGTAATTATAGCAGGTTTTATCCTGATTTTTTGTCATTTTTTCATATTTTTTCGTGTGTATTTGATCATATTGCAGGCAAGGGAAACTCTCACGTTCCAGGATTCGAAGTGCAGTCGACACACTGCCACGTAAAGAATAACTTACTACTAGGATAAAAAAATAACCGAATTCTACAATTTGCAGATGTCTTGACATAGTTGTGAGGACGTATCAGAGTTGTAAGATGTTAACGAAAGCTGCGAAGCTCATTTGGTAAGAAATAATAGCATATACTTACAGGAACAAATATCAGAGCAGCAGCAGAAATCAGCTCTGTACACAAGACAACTCCCTCTTGTAGATCCCTACATGGTAGAGTAGAAGTCAGGTGAATGTGCAGAACTGTACCACACTTCGAGTTTCCATCAGTTCCATCGCTACATGAGTCTGCAGACAAGCACTCTGACAGATCGTAGCAGTACACGAATTTGTTTCCAGACTACAAATTTCCAGTCTGCGCCTCTCGTTGAATCTCACCTAGGTACCAGGCGAGTGTTACTATACTTTTCATGAGCTTACTATCCAATATGCATGCATATAGATCATCGGGAGGAGAGGATTTCTTATGATTATAGAGATCTGTTGTATATAACACGCAAATATCCTCGTACAGAATAAACAGCGCATGGGTATGCCTCCAATATGAGCACATACATACGGAAAAATATTGAAAAAATAAGAAAAATGACAAAATGTCGGTTAAAACCGTTCGTACCGTAACACTGGTATAACGGGACCTGCCATAATGTACAAAACTGCAATGTGCTCTTGAATTATAGCTTCTTATTCTCGAATGTAAAATGATTACGTTTTTTCCGACATGTGAACAAATGACGTGAAAGGCTGTATTCTGTAATGTTATTTCTTGTGTGTTAAATTCTTGTAATACACATGAACATGACAGTATATTTACAGACACTGATTTGGCCTCAGGTCGTGTAATTCGCCCATCAGGCTGAAATACATTGTTTAACACAGATGTTTGCTCTTCATAGTTTAAATTCTCGCCTTTTCTTTACCCCCATAATGGATTCAAAATAAGGAGGACATTCTGTGGAAGTTTTCGCGGCAACATAGTGGAAGTTTTTTCCAGATTTTGCGCAGAGTGGTCATGTATAGGTGGTGTATAGTCCAACCTCTGCAGTCTAGTCATCTGTAATCGGCAGCGGAATTGTAGCGTATTTCACCTTGTTGGATGTCGCAAAAGAATTAGATGCGAATTATATCCTGCAGTGGAATGTAGAAAATATACCTATTTTTCTCAGAACACTAAAATAATATGGTCTGAACCCATTTTCGTGGAAAGAGAACATTTATTACTCTTGCGATTATGTTTTCATTTTTAATTGATGCTCGCTTATAACACATGTGTTGGCGTTAACTAAAATTATTATAGGGAAGTACTTTCACATTCAGAATGGCAGGCGTTTGTTGAAGCAGGCCTTGGAGAGTGTGTAGCGACAGATTGAAATACTTCGGAGTGCTGACTTGTGCACTTGTGAGATTTCTGTGGCTTCTACAGTGAAGAAGTAGTGTGCGTTTATAAGTGAATATCTCACAAGCTATGTTGTCGTTCATAACTAATTACGTGCAGTAGGAATCTATTGTTTCCCTGTTAATTACCTTTTATTTTATTTCATTGAAGGAACATTGACACCAATAAGTGTTTGGCAGAAATATACTGTATCATCAAAAGTACTTCTAATATTGTACTCATTGTTAAGATAGAACCTGCAGATTTAATTTAATTACAATCTTTCATTTAAAAATGTCTGTATTACGTTCAAAATTCGCAATTGCCGAATGATAGACTTTCGGCCATTCGATTCATGTGTCTATTCATATTGTATACTGTAGACTCAGCAGTATTTGGCTTGTAATACAGCTACTGCAAATTCCAGCCCCTAGACAACGAAACCAGCCAAAACTTTAATATTGCAACTTTGAATCTGAGGGTACGTAGTTGAGGACTACACCATCACCTCATCTTTCATTTCCTTATATATTGTGAAAGCCCGCACACTCCAAGCTTTTTTTCCTGTTGGGGGAGGGGGAGGGTCGAGAGGGGGTGTGGATCAAGATGCAGGCTGAGGAAAACACATGACGTCATCCAGGGGTGGGGGTGGGAATGGATGGGTGGTTGTGTTAGGAGTGGGCAGGTGAGCGTGCGGGTAATTAATTGTTCAATTTAATTAATTTGCATATGAATTTAATATCAAATGGTTCTGAGCACTATGGGACTGTAGTCATCAGTCCCCTAGAACTTAGAACGACTTAAACCTAACTAACCTAAGGACATCACACACATCCATGCCCGAGGCAGGATTCGAACCTGCGACCGTAGCATTCGCGCGGTTCCGAACTGAGCGCCTAGAACCGCTAGACCACCGAGGCCGGCTGAATTTAGTATCAAAAGTGTTCTAGCATCCCCATGTCCTTGCTACTTACTAGCGATGTCAATGCAACTTCCTGGTTCCATCCAGTTAGTAAACGATTTCTCCATCTATTCCGCCAGTGAAAACATCAGTGCGACCCATCTCTGTAAGATTTTGAATCCAAGTGTTACACAACCTCCATTTTAATGGTTTAACCATTTATCACTTCCGCCAATAGACTTCTGCAACATATTTCCCTTCAGTCAGACTAATTAGAGCCAGTTGTATGCAGAGTGAAGCCGAAATTCACTGACAATGATTCAGAGGTTGTTTAGAGATATTTTCCGTATATTTTCATATGAGGGACGGTTAGTATCCTGTGAATCTATGAGTCAGTGGATATGTAAATCATGACTGGGTTATTGTGTTCATAGTTAGCTGCAATATTTGCTCTTAGTTTACTGACGCTTTAGAATCTGTGCAGGTGTGACAACGCCACTAATCACAGCGTCGCTACAAGGTACTGTATGGCTGGACGGTGGCCCGACAACAAGCCGGGGAACAGAAGCCCTCAGGAAGAAATGAAGACTCGCCGTCCTGGTCAGTCCACGGGGAAACACTGTCCGCAGCCGTGTAGAGACTTACACGGGGATCAACACAACACACGACCAGCGCTGGTGTCTGACGATTGTGCACACGGGAACAGAGCACGGCACCAGTCACAAGGCGAGGACAGCGGTGGTTAAACTTAGCGTTAGAACTGCCCGCTCGGTTTGCTGTCGCCTCAGGTAAGCACTTGGACCAGCGTGTCTGCCAAAGCAGCGCGACACGTGCGGCTCCTACGGCAGTTGTCCGCACTAGCCCGTTGACCTACCTAAGCCACCTCATCTGCCTCCACCGCGACGTCCGCTGGCGGGGACATTAAAGACACTATTCACATGACTGAATGTATTTCTTCAGTTGGCCTTCACGTCTAACAGTTTGTAACAGAGCGTCCAATCGCTTTAGTAGCAACATTCAGTATGCGCTGACTTTCTCTACAGAACTGCAATATATTAGGCTGTAATTGTCAGAAATTTCCAGCTTGTGTGTTGACTGTAAAAGTTGTCACCACAATATCTTCCTGAGATTTTAGATCTGATATTCGACATAGCCGAAAACATTAATTTAGTAATCTGAGAATGTTGAGTGAAAATGATGTCCTGATGGTTCACTGTATTTACTTTGGATAAGTCCCTTTGTTTCTTTCGATCCTGAAATGAAATGTGCTACTTTCCGTTGTACTGGGATTTACTTTAGATGGGCGAAGCCATGAAAGATTGCAATTCCTTTAAAGGCAGTTTAAGTTATGCCTAGTTGTGTGCAAAGCCCCACACTGCCATGTTTGATGCATCAGCACAGATAGAACTAGCTGCTGTGCAGAATACACTGAACGCACTAATCAACTTTAAGTAGTAATTAAATTCATAGGATACACATGAAGAAAACTTCCGTATTTTTTTGTTTTCGTTCATAGTACGGGGCACTACGGCGCAGTGTAAACGTAAACTCCTTCCACAGACCCTTGCGTGTCCTTCAGTACCGACCGACCACCGCGCCAATGGCTTCATTGACTGCGGTATGAAGAAGCGTGGGGTCAGTGAGCACACCGCTCCCTCGTTCGTTTCAGGATCGTTTCAGTTATTAAGACCTGGAGCCACTACTTCTCTTTCAAGTAGTACCTCAGTTGTAATCACGAGGGTAAATGCACTCCTTTGCCGTTTGCTCACCGAAGACAAATCCCTGGCAGTATCGCGAATTAAGCCCAGGTCATCCGCATGGCAGTCAGCCGCGCTGTCCTCTCATCTACGGAAGTGCGTTAGCCACCCAGATTTGGGTTTTCCCTGCTTTCCCTAATCAGTTTTTATGAACCCATTTGGATTAGCCACGGCTGATTTGTGGCCCTATCCTTAATCAATATGAACTGGATAGGACATAAAACCCTAACATTTCTTCCTTTAGTTCCTTTAATTAGTATTTTTCCTTTGCTATATCTTTAGGAGTTTGCTACTCGCCATGCGCAGACATTATGACATCAACTTCGGTGATTTTCTGGTGGACCATTCATTTCAGTGTTACGTGTAGGTTGCTTATAAGTGATTTCATGAAAGTCAGCTTCATTTACGAAACTCAGAAGTCTGTAACAACCGATTCCCAGGATTATGCACTGTTTCTTGACTTCTACAACAGTGGAAATCAGTATAAACGTATGGATATTTCTACATCTACATCTATATGGATACTCTGCCTGGCAGAGGGGGTCATCGAACCATATTCACAATAATTATCTATTGTTCCAATCTCGTACAGCGTGCGGAAAAAACGAACACGTACACCTTTCCGTGCGAGCTCCGATTTCCCTTATTTTATTATGATAATCGTTTCTCCCTATGAAGGTCGACGTCAAAAAAATATTCGGAGAAAAAAGTTGGTGATAGAAATTTCTTGAGAAGACTCTGACTCAGCGAAAAACCCCTTTGTTTTAATGATGTCCACCCCAAATCCTGACCGAGCGAGGTGGCGCAGTGGTTAGCACACTGGACTCGCATTCGGAAGAACGACGGTTCAATCCCGTCTCCAGCCATCCTAAGTCGCTTCAGGCAAATGCCTGGATGGTTCCTTTGAAAGAGCACGGCCGATTTCCTTCCCAATCCTTCCCTAACCCGAGCTTGCACTCCGTCTCTAATGACTTCGTTGTCGACGGGACGTTAAACACTAACCACCACCACCACACCCAAATCCTGTATAATTTCAGTGGCACTCTCTCCGATATTTCGCGGTAATACAGAAGGTGCTGCGCTTCTTTGAACTTTCTCGATGTACTCCGTCAGTCCTATCTGGTAAGGATCCCACACCACGTAGCAGTTTTCTAAAAGAGGACGGACAAGCTTACTGTAGGCAGTCCCTTTAGTAGATCTGTTAGATTTTCTAAGTGTCATGTCAATAAAACGCACCCTTTGATTAGCCTTAACCACAACATTTTCTGTGTGTTCCTTCCAATTTAAATTATTTGTAATTGCAATTCCTAAGTATTTAGTATAAATTACGGTCTTTAGATTTGACTGATTTATTGTTCAATCGAATTTAACGGATTCCTTTTAGCACTCATGTGAATGACCTCACACTTTTAGTTACTTAGGATCGACTGCCAATTTCTACACTATACAGATACCTTTTCTAAATTGTTTTGCAATTTGTTTTGCTCTTATGATGACTTTACTAGTCGATAAACGACAGCATCAAATGCAAACAATCTAAGATGGGATCTCAGATTGTCTCCTGAATCGATTATATGGATAAGCAACAGCAAATGGCCCATATAACACTACGCTGGGGAACCCCAGAAATCACTTCTGTTTTACTCGACGACTCTCCGTCAATTACTACGAACTGGGACCTCTCTGAAGGAAATCACTAATCCAATCACTCAACTGAAACGACATTCCATAAACACGCAATTACATTACAAATAGCTTGTGTCATACAGTGTCAAAAGCCTTCTGGAAATCCAGAAATACAGAACCAATATGAAATCCCTTGTTGATAGCATTCAACACACCGTGTGAGTAAAGAGCTAGTTGTATTTCACGAGAACGATGTTTTCTAAACCCGTGTTGACTGTCTGTCAATAGACCGTTGCGATCGAGGTAATGCATTATGTTCGAATACAATATATGTTCCAAAATTCTGCTGCATGTCCACGTTAATTATATGAGCCTATAATTTAGTGGCTTACTCCAACTACATTTCTTGAATATAGGTATGACCTGCGCAACTTTCCAGTCTTTGGGCACGAATCTTTCGTCGAGCGAACGGTTGTATATGATTGTAAAGTATGGAGCTAATATATCAGCATACTCTGAAAGGAACCTAACTGGTAAACAGTCTGTACCGGAAGACTTGCTTTTGTTAAGTGATTTAAGATGCTTCGCTACTCAGAGGACATCTGTTTCTAGGTGACTTAGGTTTGCAGGTGTTCATGATTCGAATTCTGGAATATTTACTTCGTCTATTTTGGTGAAGGAATTTCAGAAGGGAAATTAACATTGTCGGATGGAACAGTTGGGCACACTGTCTATACAATGTATGAAATCCATTATGCCGATAAATGCAGTCAAATGGTATCGCATTTGATGACACAAGTACAGCATATAGTATACAGACATCAACAATTCATGTGATAGAGGGAGGTGTTAGTGTGTGCGTACGTGCGTTTACTGCAGATAGGAAACAGAAAGCGAATGGTGCGTAGAGAAACCACGATTGTTACAACGCCACGCGGAAAACAGTTATAATGAGATGAAAAAGCAGAAATCCGCAAGTACGAGGAAATGGGACTGACCAATCATCAAATTGCCTAGAAGATGAACTGTTCAAGTACAGTGACCTATAATTTCGTTAGACTGGGCTCACGGTGTGGACAGAACAAAAAATATGGGCAAGATAGAAAATTATCTGAGGCATATAAAGGGTTTATTTTACGGGAACCAAGGGCCACAAACCGTTATTCTCCTCATCCTGTTGCTGATTTACAGTTGCCTGCAACTGCGAGATGTGTGCGACAAATTTTGTCACATGACAAACATCTTGCATTCAAGAAACGACAACCGGAACCCGCATTAACACCATTACATAAATAGGCTAGGTCCATGTTTGCTGGAGAACATATGTGAGGATGGGACAAAATGACCTTCAGTGATCAGAAGAAGTTTAATTTAGGTGGGCAGTACAACGTTATTGTCATGAGCAGCAAGTGAGAATGAGGAGAAATTTTGGTAGTGGAAGTAATATGATTCGGGTAGCCCATTGAACTAAAGAAAAATCACGCATTGCTTGGCTGAAAACTAAAATAAGCCCTATATACACTGATATGATAAAACGCATGGTGCAGGGAATGGCAATTGAATCTCAATGTAGACAAGTGTAATGTGCTGCGAATACACAGAAAGAAAGATTCCTTATCATTTAGCTACAATATAGCAGGTCAGCAACTGGAAGCAGTTAATTCCCTAAATTATCTGGGAGTACGCATTAGGAGCGAATTAAAATGGAATGATCATTAAAGTTGATCGTCGGTAAAGCAGATGCCAGACTGAGATTCATTGGAAGAATCCTAAGGAAATGCAATCCGAAAGCAAAGGAAGTAGGTTACAGTGCGCTTGTTCGCCCACAGCTTGAATACTGCTCAGCAGTGTGGGAAACGTACCAGATAGGACTGATAGAAGAAATAGAGAAGATCCAACGGAGAGCAGCGCGCTTCGTTACAGGATCATTTAGTAATCGCGAAAGCGTTACGCAGATGACAAATAAACTCCAGTGGAAGACTCTGCAGGAAAGACGCTTAGTAGCTCGGTACGGGCTTTTGGTGAAGTTTCGAGAACATGCCTTCACCGAGGAGTCAAGCAGTATATTACTACCTCCTACGTATATCTCGCGAGGAGACCATGAGGATAAAATCAGAGAGATTAGAGCCCACACAGAGGCATACCGACAATCCTTATTTCCACGAACAATACGAGACTGGAATAGAAGGAAGAACCGATAGAGGTACTCACGGTACCCTCCGCCACACACCGTCAGGTGGCTTGCGGAGTGTGGATGTAGATGTAGATGTAGATCGAGCAAGACAAGGGAGCATGTCGACACTCTGTAAAGAATGTTGGGTCACAACATCGGTATTTGGGTGAGCGTTATCCTTTAGTAAAGTAACCCCTCACATTTTGTTCATGAATGGCAGCTCAACAGATCGAATCACCAAACTGATGTACAGATTTGCAATCTGGGTGCGTGGGATAACCACGAGAGTGCTCTTGTTGTCATACGAAATCGAACCGCAGGTCATAACTGCAGGTGTAGGTACAGTGTGTCTTGCATGCAGAGGCAGAACTACCTTTCATCAGAGAATGCAATAGACCTCCGCCCTGCCCTTCAGTAAGCTCTCGCTTGATGTTACTGAAGTCGTAAATGGCGGTGATTTGCAGTCAATGGAATGCACGCTACGGGACATTTGGCTCGGAACTGTCCTTGATGTAACCGATTTGTAACAGTTCTATGTGTCAATGTGGTGCCAGATGCTGCTAACATTGCTGCTGCAGATGCAGTACGATGCTCCAGAGCCATACGCTGAACACGATCGTCTTCCCTCTTTGTAGTTCCACGTGGCGGTCCAGAGCCTGGTCTCCTTGAGTCTGTACATTCCCTTGACCACCGCTGCCAGCCACTATTCCTGCCAAGTCTTTTTGCAATAGCACGGAAGGAACATCCAGCTTCTTGTAGTCCTATTTCATAGCTCAAACGTAGTGAGCTATGATAATGGCTTCTTTGTCGCCTTAGAGGCATTCTTGACTAATATTAACTTACCACGTCCAATCTCAAAGGTAAATAACTGTATTGTCCATCGTGTGTATTATGCGAAGAACTTTCGTTCATTTTATGTGTATTGTATAAATAAATGCTATGTATACACATCAAAAAAGTTTTGCATCACCTCGGTTCAGAGAGTTCCGGAACCTGTACAGAAATTTGGAATAGAGATCAACATAAACATTATTTCCGCCATTTTTATCGCTCATGAAAACCACACATTACATATTGTACCACCATACAACGGGACCTTCAGAAGTGGTTTTTCACATTACTGTACACACCGGTACCTATAATACCCAATTGCACTCCCTTTTCCATAGATGAATGCTTGTATTCGTAGTGGCATACTGTCCACAAGTTCATCAAGGCACTGTGGGTCCAGATTGTCAAACACCTCAACGGCAATTCGGAGTAGATCCGTCACAGTGGTCGGTGGATCACGTCCTCCATAAACAGCCCTTTTCAATCTATCCCAGGTATCTTCGAAAGGGTTCATGTCTGGAGAACATGCTGGCCACTCTAGTCGAGCCGGCCGCAGTGGCCGAGCGGTTCTAGGCGCTACAGTCTGGAACCGTGCGACCGCTACGGTCGCAGGTTCGAATCTTGCCTCGGGCGTGGATGTGTGTGATGTCCTTAGTTTAGTTAGGTTTAAGTAGTTCTAAGTTGTAGGGGACTGATGATCTCAGAAGTCTCATAGTGCTCAGAGCCATTTTTGAACTATAGTCGAGTGTTGTCGTTATCCTGAAGGAAGTCATTCACAAGATATGCACGATGGGGGCGCGTATTGTCGTCCATGAAGACGAATACCTTGGCAATATGCTGCCGATATGGTTGCACTATCGGTCGGAGGATGGCATTCACGTATTGTACAGCTGTTACCGCGCCTTCCGTGACCATCAGCGGCGTACGTCATCTCCACATAATGCCACTTCAAAACAGCAGGGGACCTGCACTCGCTGGAGTGATCTTCTCGGCATGTTGTTGGGCCGATGTGTACCACGCTGCATGGTGTCGTGATTGCAAAGATGGACCTCGCCATGGACGTAGGGACTGAAGTTGCGCATCATGCAGCCTGTTGCGCACAGTTTGAGTCGTAACACGACGTTCTGTGGCTACAGAAAAAACCTTATTCAACATGGTGGCGTTGCTGTCAGGATTCTTCCAAGCCATAATCCGTAGGTAGCGGCCATCTATTGCAGTACTAGCCCTTGGGCGGCCTGAGCGAGGCATGTCATCACAAGTTCCTGTCTCTCTGTATCTCCTCCATGTCCGAACAACATCGCTTTGATTCACTCCGAGACAACTGGACGCCTCTCTTGCTGAGAGCCCTTCCTGGCACAAAGTAACCATGCGGACGCGACAGAAACGCGTTATTCCGAGTGGAATGACTGGAACGGATCGGCTGTCGGACTCCCTCCGTCTAATAGGCACGGGTCATGCACGGTTGTTAACATCTTTGGACGGGTTTAGTGACACCTCTGAACAGTCAATGGGACTATGTCTGTGTTACAATATCCACAATCAACATCTATCTTCAGGAGTTGTGGGCACCGTGGTGCCGCAAAATTTTTATTGATATGTGTATTAAGCATTTGTTTACAAATTATCGCTATTGTAATGATATGTGTCATAAAACAAGTTACTTATTATTTTAAATTAGCGAAATACACACAATTATATGAAATGTAAACTAAAATACAAAAAAAATCGTGAACGTAAAATGTAAAATAGTAATTTAAAACATAAAACAAAAAGCAGAATAATTAATTATAATAATAATGAATGTTTAGGTATTTTAATTAGGTATGTTGATAATACTCCGATTGCAATTTCTATGCCGCTTATGTTCCAAAAATAGTATTTGAGAAACTAGTTTTATTACTTGTGTATGGATATGGCATGAAAGCTTCTTCTGATTTATGTTGTAGCATAAGTTTTCGTTTTTCAACGTTAATTAATGGTGGTGACGTATTTTGCAAAATTTTATATTATTAATAAAGTTGATTATACAGTTTTGATGAATGGTAATTACATTTCAGCTTTTATAATAAACCACATTTTATGTATCATGGTTTCGAAGATATTAGCTCTAAACCTAATATGCCAACATACCTTTCGGGATGTGTTTGCTCCTTAAAAGTGTAAATAGGCAACACCGATACAGTAAGTACTGAATTGTGTTTTATCGTTTATGTACGCCCGGGAACGTTGCTGGTGAAGTTCTATACTGTGTATACTTCTTGTTTGGTTGTCACTGTTGACACATATTGTTAAACCAAATGTAGCCCCAGAATAATTCGGGACAATTGTATCGAATGAAAACATAAAGTCCACTTAAGAAAAATAAAGAAAACAACAGTTTAAAAATCAGTTTGTTTGCAACGAGAAACAAGCTGGCTTTATATGTTGACGTCGTGTATCGTATGGAAAACGTGAGGGCTCACATTCCTAAGAAGCTATTAACCACAAATAATTCAGAAGTGGAACAAAGTAGGATATCAGAGATAAAAATTCTGAAGAACTAAGATTCCGATACCCAATGAGGCAGCTAAGTGGTCAGTATGTGTGAGTGTTACGCGGAGAAACGGCGATCATTTCCCGATACTGCTCGGAACTTTTTCTTGGTGGGTGAACTAGAATGTGGTTCACTCTTGTTGCCAACTTAGGAGCTACTTTAGGGAGAAGTAGCGGCTCCAAGGTTTTTGAAGCTGACAACGGCCGGGAGCGCGGTGTGCCGAGTCCGTGCATCTCAGGATGAGGCCATTGGTAGAGGATGACACGGTGGCCAGTCAGTTTTGCATGTGTAGTTAACTGAATTTTAGGACAGATTTCTTGGATTCTGTAGATATCCAAGATATTCTGCGTTAGAGCAATGAAATAACACAAAATTACAGATAAATTCTTAATGAAACAGCAGAAGGTGTAAATATCGAAATATTATCTGAAAAAAGCAAAACACCAAAACACTTGAAGAGTCTGGCCTAAAATGAAATTCCTATGAAATTCGTTGCCGCAAAATGGAAACAGATTTCAGATTTACAAAAGATATTTATAACAAAAAATGCATTTCGAATTACACAAAATGGTTATTAAACCATAATGTCTTTATGACTCTTAAACTTTCATTTTAAATTGAAAGAGAGAGAGAGATTGAAGAAATCCAAAGGAGAGAACGAAATGTAATAAATAATAATTTCGGACACTGAATAAGAAATATACAGATTAAGAGCAAATAAGGAATTGCAAAGTAATCCAACATTTGTTCTTAATCTGGAAAAGAAATTTGTCGGCTAAAATTTTTTGTGGTGTGCATTCACGACTGGAAAGCTGGAGAGACAGACATATTCAAGATGGCTGAAAGTTCTCGGTCTGAGGATAGGAAAAGAGTCCTTTTTGAGAGAAAATGTGTACAAAGAAGGAGTAAATGAAGCTCCTGAAATTCACTTTGATGCATAACACGTGGTCCAGTAGCGGCCATCCGTGAAATGTGCTTGAAGCCTCACATTACGAAAGAATTTTTGTTAGTGTAGTAACATCCATTTTAGAGGGTCGCAGGAGACTGGAGCTGATGTTGTGTCTTGTTAGTGCGACTAACTGTGAAAGATTAAAGAAAGTTAGCGCCAGCTGATGAGAAGGAATAATCCGTTTTGGTACGTCACCAGTGTGTCTTTCGTAAGTCAGACAGGTATCTATCGAAAATTTTAAATATTTCTTAGGAAACATACGAACTATTGTATGAAGCCGATGAAAACTACTAATTACGTAATTTGTGAACTTGTTGAACTTGGTGGGGCACATTAAGTAATGAAAAGAAAGAGTCGTATGTTGTAAAAAGCCAACGCCACTAACAAGAAATTGCGAAACTTCTAGGCCATTGCGTGCTGAACAGACGCTGACATTATTATCCCACGCGTGACAGAAAAGAGGGTTTCTTCTAGTGCCAGCCCAACACTGAAGATAATCATTCAGTCTTTTTTCAGTCTTTTAAGGAGTTTCTGTAGTTTCTCGTTCTTTTGCTGAGGCCAGCAGGAACCTGAATACCAGGCATTAAGACAATTTTGTTTCAAAAAAAAAAAAAAAAAAAAAAAAAAAGAACCTACAACTTCTCACGCGACGACGTAACTGAAGCGAGGCTGTGTGACGTCCACTGTCTGCATACTGCTTCCACCTGTCTACAAATCGCTGTTGTCCAATGACCACTGTATCCCTGATTTCAATGCTCTCTTCTGCCCCAGTCCTTACGCCTCGAAATACACCTATGTAATTAGCACGTGATTTCGTTTTTCATAATCGGCCTCCGGCCAGTGTGGCCAAGCGGTTCTAGGCGCTTCAGTCACAGGTTCGAATCCTGCCTCGGGCATGGATGTGTGTGATGTCCTTAGGTAAGTTAGGTTTACGTAGTTCTAAGTTCTAGAGGACTGATGACCTCAGATGTTAAGTCCCATAGTGCTCAGAGCCATAATCGGCCGTGTTGCTCTTTTATGTCATATATACAAGTAGTATCTCGTCTACGCCAGTAGCAAGTCGTAGGGAATGCAATGGCTTAATAATGATCATAAATTTACCTTCATTCTTGTCTAGAAGCCGTATATTTTTGAAAGGCTTCTGTTAACATCCTGCGTGGCGAACCACTGTATCGTTTGGTTGTTTTAGAAACGTGGTTTTCTATAAGAGTACTATATTAGGCAGTGTGTCTCACGAGGTATCGTCAATGTCCAGTGACGTGACAGGAACCATCATTCGAAGCAAAAAAGTCCAGTAAACAGGGGCTCTAAAATGTTCGCGTATCTTAGATACTGTAGAACAAATCCGTTCTGTTGCAAGTTCTTTACTTTCCTTGTTTTGGTAAGAGGTAGTATAAACCATAGCAAGAAAAACTGTCTTATAAACATAGGTTCTAAGATGCTTACCTTAAGAGTTATGAGCACTTGTTCATCAGAACAGATGTGTCCCACGGTAGTGAAAATAGCAAGTGCTAATAGCTCTTAAGGTATGTGCCTTAGAGCTCATGGTTACTAGATATTTTTTCTTGTTTTGGTCTATACTGCTACCTCTCAAAATATGGAAAGCAAAGATCTTGAAGTCGAAGAGGTTTGCTTCACAGTATCGATGATGAAGTGCTCATCACTCTTAAGGTATGCATTTTAGAGCTCTGTTTACTAGACTTCTTAATTTCGAATGTTCTTTCCTGCGATATTCATCAAAATGGGTCATTCCTCCTGGGACGTCGTGCAAGTTGTTAGTGCTGTCTTATATTATTACCGAACGCTGAAATAAAGATAGGAAAAATGATAAGGTCATAGAAAAATAGGAGACCGATGCTGGCACAACAAAACATAGAACTGCCTATTGCGCGTGGTTGGATGACTCAGTTGTTCAGTTCTGGAGAGCACTTTGCAGGGAAAACTAGGATTCGGCGTTAAACACCTAATCAGCCAGACGTTTCTACTATAAAAATTGTTCCACTACTGTTTTAAAACGGCAATGAATACCCAAAAACGAAAATTTGTATGAGTGGATGTTTGCGGTTGCCTTTGAATGACACCATATTATTTACATTGCTGCTACTGTATTCAGTAGTGTACCAACATGACTACTTGCTGATGTATTATGCATTGGATCGAAGAGTTCTTCAAATTGAGGATTCGCATGTAAAAGAATTCTCGACATTCATCAAGGCAAATTATTAGAGCATGCACAAGAAACACCTCATGTTATGCTAGGTTATTTTTCTTGCGTCGTATAAAGGCTCATTACATTAATCCATTAACTTTCTAATATTGTTCCCCATAGTCGACCCTACATTTACTATTGAAATTTATATAAATTGGTTTATTTTGTCTTACACACTTTTCTCAAAATTATACAATTATTTGATAGGAATTCTTTATAAATCAACCCCTACTTTTTATTTAAGTGATGGGGAGTAAAGATAATACTGTTTTAGAAGTTTTTGTAGGTGTGTTATTTCCGAAAAAATACAAGCATGTGCAATGCCACTAACCATTTCTCACGCTCATACCGTGTATCACTTTTCTTCTTCCATTCTTTTTACACTACACCATTTCTGGAAGGCGTCTTATCGACGGAATTGCGAAGCCTACCAAAACCTGAAAACGATTGCTTAAAACTAGACAAATATCGAGGATACACAACGAGTGGAGTGTCGCAGCGGTTAGCACACTGGATACGCATTCGGGAGGACGACGGTTCTAACCCGCTTCCGGCCACACAGATTTAGGTTATCTGTGGTTTCCCTAAATCGCCCAAGACAAATGCCGGGATTTTTCCTTTGAAACGGGATGACAGTTTTCCTTCCCCATCTTTGACACAATCCTAACTTGTGCTCCATCCCTAATAACCTCGATGCCTTCGGGACGTTAAGCCAAATCTTCCCTCCTTCTTTTTCGAAGGATATCCCACTAAATAGATCCATTTCTCAGCTTCCCATGATATATGGTACAAAATATCTGTTAACACAGAAGAAGAGACACTAAGGAGAAGCTATAGCTGCTAGGCCTGTCGCACAGCCGAAAGTGTAATAGCGGATTTGAAACCTGCGACCGGCTGTCAGTCAGCTCTATAAGCCAAAGGATTAATGTCGTTAATATTGCTTGTAGCGTTTCATAATTTAACGCATATATCATAACTGTAAAGAAATGCTTTAGTGCCCGCATCTCGTGGTCGTGCGGTAGCGTTCTCGCTTCCCGCGCCCGGGTTCCCGGGTTCGATTCCCGATGGGGTCAGGGATTTTCTCTGCCTCGTGATGACTGGGTGTTGTGTGTTGTCCGTAGGTTAGTTAGGATTAAGTAGTTCCAAGTTCTAAGGGACTGATGACCATAGATGTTAAGTCCCATAGTGTTCAGAGCCATTTGAACTGCTTTAGTGTTTATATTATTTTAGGTGGCCGACCTGGTATCATTGTAAATTCGTTAATGCAGCCTGGTATCGATCGGTTCTGATAGCAAATCAGTTGACGCACTACTGGTAGTGTTGGAATGACGAGAAGGAGAGTTAAGCCCATATTTATCTCTCTGTTTCATCGTGCTTCCAATCCCACCACAATGGCACAGTTGGGGAAGTTATGCTGTTTATATTATAGGCGTGGCCATCCAGACATGGGGGACACACTTGAGCTTACTTCAAGATATGTTAAACGAGTTATCTGCTGCCTCAACAATGCTCCCTCCAGTCTTAGTTCTTGGGAACAATGAACCCCTGAGTAAGATTACGGGTATGTTGCTTGGCCAACAGAACCATTGTGATAGTTGATCTTGCTCTGCCGGCCGCTGTGGCAGAGCAGTTCTAGGCGCTTCAGTCCGGAACCGCTCTGCTGCTACGGCCGCAGGTTCGAATCCTGCCTCGAGCATAGATGTGTGTGATGTCCTTAGGTTAGTTAGGTTTAAGTAGTTCTAAGTCTAGGGGACTGATGAACTCCGATGTTAAGTCCCATAGTGCTCAGAGCCATTTGAACCATTTGATCTTGCTCTGAGCAACATGAAGCCTGTTGTCTAAGCGAGAGTTAAGGCCTAGAAGAGTAACGTGAAAAAGATAGAGTTTCACGTGGGACAGAAGGTCCTAGTAAAATCTCGTGTGTTACTGAGAATTGAGTCTGCCTCGCGTAAGAAATTTTTTAGCCTCTTCAGTGTTTCATATTGATTAAAGCGTATCCTCCATCTTATTGCGACTGAGATGGAAAATCTTCAACCATTGGCTAAACAGGACTCTGCCGGCCGACAGAGATGTCCAGACGATGTAGCAAATCTTGGTACCCTGTATATTTAATAGATTTTTCAGATTCCATGAAGTTTCCGGATTGCAGCCAGATTACGTTGACCTCTTGCCACGATATTTCGACTGACAACCATTTATGTATCTTCCGATGAGTGTTTCGCACTGGAGGTTGTTAGTTCCTGTCGTCAAATTTACACCAAAAGTTCGCGCAGAGGGGCATGTGTAAAGGCAGCTGCCACATGAGCGACATCTGTCGAGTTCCGCACCCCCTTCAAACGCTGCTCCCGTTACGATGAGCAGGTGCATGCGTAATGGTGATACTACATGCACGCTCTCTGTCGGAATGAGCACTAACAAGTTTAAATTCATATACCAATATTTATAAAAAATTAGTCATAAAATGTTTTCTGTCTGAAGAAGTTATAGACATTGTAGAAACCAATAGAATTCAGCTGAAAGCCACCATGTCAGTTAATAAGATCTTCCACCAAACATGTATCCAACAATTCCTTAATAACTGAAACCCAGAAGTTTCTCTTTGGGGCCAAGTGTTCCGTGACATAACACTGCATGGAATGTCCTGTGAAGATACTATGGTCGGCTATAGCTGATTTGCTGGGCTGCGAAATGCGTGTGTGGCTGACCCTAGGACGTAGCCAAGTGGGAGTCCGCAGGGTCCGGACCCCACCTGCCACCTACTTGAAGCTACACACGTCCTAGTTGCCATGTAGTGTAAGTGAAAGAGATTTTGATTTTCAATAATACGACGAAAAACGGATCAGCACTGTCGATAGTATACAAAGCCATCGATAGATTTAACCTGTCTATATATCGAGAGCACTATCGGTTATCGCCCATCACTAATTTAGCGAAGACGAACTACTGTACAGAGTTGGCCTCACTTGAGCTCAGTTGATTTGTTAAACAGTTCATTGCTTACTTGCAGTTGAATACAATGCCGTTTATTGTTCTTTGTGCTGAATGCCGTTGTGATAGCATCTAATTACAGATATGTTTCTAACAAGAAAGAGGAGGAAAACGGATTTTGATTCGTCCACATGTGCTACGACAAGTTAAAAATATGTTTGCCCTTGTGTAATAGCCTAATTACCTATCTGCAGCCGTTTATGTTAGCACTTCAGTTGTTATTTGGAGAGATGTACAAGTATGGGGCTGCAATATGTGGGGTCCTGCCCTCTCGTCTTGTATAGAGTGCCTAAAGGATGCTGCGTTCTCGAAATGTTATACAAGAATTCAAGCAAATAAAATTAACAGTTTTATTTCAATAAAGCAGATTGACAATACTTAACTTTGAAATAACAATGGTGTCGCAGGCGATGGGTGACATGCAAACACTAATGATCTTCGCTATAGACAGAGTCCAAACAAGTAATGGGTATGTATCACTAATAACTGTTCTCGTAACCCTCTCTGCTAGGCCGTGCTAATACTCTGCGAATACTGTCCGCTAATGTCCGGCCGAGGCTGACAGGGGTGCCGCTTATATTCACTTCGGCTAGATTCCGCCGCTCCTATCGTGGTGCGGTCCTAATCAGCGCACCATTGGCCGACGTCGTTCAAACGCCTTCTCTTCTTTTGGGTTCTACATCTTCGTTCCGGCGCCTGTGGTTACGCAAGAACATTCCTGCCCCCGACCCCCCCCCCGCCCCCCCGCCCCCCCCCCCCGCCGTGTATGGAGTGTGACCACGGCGTGGAAGGCAGGAGTGTGGGCGCAACGTCGGGCCGGAAGCCGTGGCTGCAGGGGACGTCAAGCTTCCGCTGTACCCCGCCATCTGGCCTGCGCTCTGGCGGAAACATCGCCTGGAAAACGAAAAGAAGGGTACGCGTCTACCTTCTGCTGCCGTGAACCAAGTGAAGGCGGCGACTGCTGCAGTGTGGGTGGGTTCAGCTCCATCGGTAGGACGAGCGGAGGCAGAGGAGGCAAAGGCTCCGTTTCCATGGGGTTGTCCCGCGGTGTCGCGGTTGCAGTGCCTGCGCTGTCCTCTGGACCCGTGAATCTGGGGGAAGAGAGATTGAAAGAACATCGTGTACCAGACAGAGGCGATGTTGATTTTGACGCGGCGCTGCAAGCCATCCGGACCTGAAATAAGGTTCATGCAAGCTCCAAGTCTATGGACGATTTCGCATCGCGCCCACCGTCCGCTGCCGCTAAAAACCCTGTAAAAGACAGTATCATGAGGCGCGAAGCAATACTTGTGGCCTTCCTTCGGCACCGCATGCTGAGGAGGGTGGAGCAGGTGGAGCAGCGTGCGATTGCGGCGACCATGAAGTATTTCTGCAAGCGATGGTCCTTCGCGAGGGTGTGAATGGTATCAGGCGACAAACAGTTGATCCCTGGTGTGTGCAGAGCGAAATTTGGCCATCTGCTGCTTAAACGTTCTGACAAAACGTTCCGCTTCGCCGTTTGACTGTAGATCGAACGATGCACTAGTTAGATGATGTATGCCATTGCGTTGACAGAATTTATCAAATTAATTTGACGTGAACTGAGGGCCGTTGTCTGACACTGTTACTTCAGGTAAGCCTTCAAGGCAAAAAATCGATGACAACACCTGAATTGAGCTACGTGTCGTTGTCGACTTCGTTGGCACAGCAAAAGGAAATTTGCTATATGAGTCAACCACAATAAACGAGCGAGTGTTCCAAAAAGGGTCCGCAAAATTTATGTGCACACGTTGCCATGGTGACAGCGACCTGTGCGAAGCAGAGAATTTTGTGGTAGAGCGGAGTGATTTTCCGCACATACGTGATACTGCGACGTACACTGTTCTATTTGATCGTCCATATCCTGCCAGGTATAGTGTCGACGCACTAACTGTTTCGTACGAACTATCCCCCAGTGTCCTTGGTGAAGTAGCTGCAACACTTTTTTCTGCAAAGCTTTAGCTATCAACACTCGTGACTGTCCATTGTCATTTTGAACAAGAATTGCACCTTTCTGTACAGCGAGGCTATGCCAATGTGCAGAGTATAGGGGCACTACAGGGTTTTGTATGCTATGCAAGGAACGAGGCCAACATCTGCGAATTTATGTTAGCCAATCTTTCAAATCTGGATCAGCTTCCGCGGCCTGTGCAAGTTTCTTATAGTTCAGCGGAAAAAATTGAAGCAATTCAGAATCCTAAGTATCGATGTGACCACAAGATGCAGCAGAAGCGTCAAAGTCTGTATCAGGGTCACTCGGAAGACGTGAAAGTGCGTCCGCATTACGATGATAAGCTATCGGACGATAAACAATCTCGTATTGATATTGAGACAACAACAAAGCCCATCGTAGCAATTTTTGGGCAGTTCGTACAGGAACCGATGTCTTCGGATGAAACAACGACTGCACAGGCGTGTGATCCGTTACGAAATAGAATTTTCTGCCATACAAATAGTGGCGAAATTTGGTGACACCATACACAATAGTCAAAGACTCATTTTCAATTTGTGAATAGTTACACAGAGCTTTGAACAACAGTTTTGATGCGAAAGCAATAGGTCTGTCTTTATCACCAATTCTGTGCGAAAGCATGGTACCGATTCCATAAGAGGAAGTGTCAACTTGCAATACAACTGGTTTGGCAGCATCAAAGTGAACTAGACATCGATCACTGAATAATGCATCTTTAAATTTTTGAAAAGCTGTTTGGCACTAAGCTATCCAAACAAAAGGGACATTCTGCGACGCGAGCGATGCAATGGAGCTGCGATTTGTGCAGCATCTGTTATGGACCGAACGTAATACTTCATTTTTCCTAAGACTGATTGCAATTCTTTGACATTTCGAGGAACTGGTAGGTCACGTATGACTAAAAAGTGTGACTGAAGAAGATGTTCACCTTGACTGTTTATCAAATGACCAAGATACAGTAATTCAGGTTTACAAAACTCACACTTGTTCACTCTACACTTTAGTCCTGCATCAGATAACACACGAAACAAAGCACGCATATTTGCGTGTAGGACTTGCTACTACAGTATCCTTCAATAGTTTGAACAGTTTGGCTAACGTGCAGTCAGCTGTTCCAAATACTGTTGGAAAATGGCGGATACGGAAGCACTGCCAAAAGACAAATGCAAATATTTAAACAAACCCAAATGTTTTAAGACTCTTCATTGTGCGGTATTTGAAGATATGCGTCGCGGAAACAATTTTTGAAAAGTAGCGTCCAGCGCCTAATTTTTCCACGAGATTCTCTGGGCTTGGCAATGGATAAGTTTGAATCATAGTCTGTGGGTTGACTGTAGACTTAAACTCAACACAGAGGTGAATAAGAAGTAAAGGTTTGGGGAGCAAAACCAGTGGACTTGCCCACTGACTAGCTGATATGGGCGCAATAACTCCGTTATCTTGCGATTCATTAAGTCCAGCAGCGACTTTGTCCTGTAACGCAATGGGAACAGTTGTGACGCTGCAAAATTTCTGCTGATCATTGTGTTTAATGTGTGCAACAAAACTGGCAGCTGTGCCTAAACCTACAGAAAAGAGTTCCGGGAATTCTTTTAGCAAACTAGCTTCACTGTCTTTTGCATTGAATGCAAACATTGACAACACATTGTCGTGAATATTAAAGCCAAACAAATGAAAAGAATCTAGACCAAATATGTTTTCACTCTCACTTGATTGTAGCACTGTAAAAGTCATTGTTCGCGTATGCGAGTGATACATGGCAGTAAAGTACATGTTCCGAGAACAGGAATCTCTTGTCCATTATAAGCCGTCAGCTGGGTGCTGGTTTTAGACAGTCGAGGGGTGCCTAACAGTTCATATGTGTGACGGTTTAGTAATGTGACAGAGGCACCCGTAACTAACTGAAATTTCGTACATTTTCCACAAAGAAGTAAATGAGCAAGAAATTTGTTTGACTGGCATGTCACCCAAGAAACTGCACGCTTTCTATGTTTGCTGATGCCTGTTGCAGACTTGGAATATACTGCATTAATTGCACGGCCCTTGTGACTAGATTTTTGTGAGTGAGTACAATTCTTATGTTTGGCCCGTTTCAAATATATAGATTGTACATGTCCTTTGTTACCACAAGTGTAACACTGAGCTTGTCGAGAGGGGCAGTCTTGGCGTTTGTGCCGTAACACCTTGGGCAAGACGTAATTCTGTTCGCCTGTGTAGCCGCCTGTTTAGCTAACTGCTTACTTGACGTGCAACGTTGTTTACTCGGCTGGGCTAGCGCAAACCGCCGGTGCGGAATGGGGCGATCACAAGCAAGGGACTCAACCCGCCAAATAGCTGGCCGCTCAGATGTACGAACCGACAAGGCACCGGAATCGTACTGATCTAGTATTTGAACTCCCCGCAGAAATGAGGAATCGGACTGTTTCATAATTTGTTCTCTGATTTTGACATCAGGTACATTGTACACTGTCGCATTACGCAACGTAACATTGGAATATAAAGCACCGCAAGAACATTTGAATTTGCATTTCCTTGTCATACCCAGCATATCTGGTACCCAGTCGCGATAAGTTTGTTATAACCGTATTTTGCAAGTAAAGCACTGATACCTAGTTACTACCACATTCACCTGTTGGTCATAATAGTTAGTCAGCGAAGAGATAACATCGCCATACGCAAGTTCACTCGGACTGGCATTAGGAAAGAGTTTTTGAATTCATCTGCACTTCCCACTGTGGATAACAGATATGGAAGTGTCACACTATCTAGGACGTTGTGAGCTAGCATACTGGCATCGAACTGGTGCAGCCACTCCAGCCCTTCCTCGTCTTGTTCACTAAATTGTCGAGAAAGTGGTATAGCAGCTGTAGTAGGCGGTGCTTGTTCCGTCAGGTGCGCAGCGCTGGCGAGTAGCTGCTGCACCGTGTTGAGTAGGCTGAGATCTGTTGCGTTTGTAACTGAAACATCTGCATTAGTTGTGTTGCATCTAACGCTTGCAGTTGCCTCGCCTAAGCATTGGCGGGATAGGCGAGATCAGCGTGTTAGAAGACACAAATGCAACAAACAGACAAAAAAAGCAAAGACAATTTTTGCAACGCCCACCTGCAAACACTGATTAGCAAAAATGATAAAAAATTGTTAACGCAATATGCGCCCCTGAAAAGTAAAGAGAAGAGATTATGAAGGTGCCAGCACAATATAATCTAAAATTTCGTGGCTATCAGGCACTGGATTCGTTTAGAAATCCTGATCGCCAAATGTGGGGTGCTGGCCCCTTGTCTCGAATAGGGTGCCTAAAGAATGCTGCATTCTCGGAATGCTATACAACAATTCAAGCAAATAACATTAATAGTTTTATTTCAACAAAGCAGACTCACAATACTTAACTTTGAAATAACAATGGTGTCGCAAGCGATGGGTGACATGCAAACACCAAAGATCTTCGCTATAGACAGAGTCCAAACAAGCAATAGATATGTATCACTAATAACTATTCTCGTAGCACTCTCTGCTAGGCCGTGTTAATGCTCCGCGAATGCTGCCCACTAATATCCGGTAGAGGCTGGAAGGAGAGACGCTTATATTCATTTCGGCTAGATGCCACTCTTATCGTAATGTGGTCCTAATCAGCGCACCATTGGCCGACGTCGTCTCACCGCCTTCTCTTCTCTTGGGCTCTTCATCTTCATTCTGGCGCTTGTGGTTACACCAGAACACAATAATTCCATAATTCACAAGGCAGTGGATCGTAAAAAACATTACATATAATTTTATATTAAAATCGATACAAAAAATACACTTTGATTTGCCTGTGCCGCACAGATATCGTGTTGCTCAACAAAAATATCGCCAAAACATCTATGGTGCATCTCTTTAAAAAAAAATTCTCTCATTAGTAGACCAAATGACAAAATATCGCCCAATCTGGTCACCAGGGCAGTACTCCGTTATAAAAACCAGTTACGATACGGAACGATGGGGACTGGTTTGTGAAGAACAGAACGTGTATGTGGTGGCAGCATATTTTATAGTTCGTTTGTTTCTAACCTTATCCCTCTCTTTGTTTCTCTCGAACTAGTACTGTCTCCTTCATTCTTTTCCTAGCTCTGTTCTGTCACTGTGAATTGTGTTCAAGTGCCACTGTGTTGCTCTCCTACTCTCACACTGCCATCGCCTCCTGCCTCCTTCGCTCTTTCTATACCACAGCCACTATCTACTATCGTCTAGTATTTATTACTTTTCCTTCTCTCTCCCACTGTCACTGTCTCCATCTCTCTCAGCACAAAGAAGAGCGAATAAGTTAGCGTATCAGATATTGGTAAAAATTATGAAGGCACAGAGGAAGGTAGAATGAAGCAGCTGCAATCCTCAACTTTTCAGTCAGAACCATTTGAACATGAGCACATTCGCCGTTTTTGACTCCGATAGGAGCGTTTTCCCGCTGGTTCCCTTGTTTTCCTTGCTACAGCAGAGCATGTCAATTATACGAAAAGAACTGTATGGCTCAGTAAAAATTTGATAGGTTACTTATGTGAAATTGAAATAACGCAAAACTAATGTTATACTTAAAACCAGATTTTACTTGCACAAGTATTTTGCATGTGCTTCAGCAATACAACATATGGTTGCAGGGTACTTCTCCGTGCTATGACACTTTATAAACTACGTTTTCGCCTCAAACCAAGCTTGACGTGCATATTTTACTCCTGTATGTACGGTAACTTTGTATGCCGGAAACGTCTAAAGATATCAAGAAAATATTCAAGGTGGTTTGATATCGGGATCTTACGAGTATATAGCAAAAATTACACCAATATGTTGCGCATAGTCGTCTTTGAAGCAGCTACTCCATTTTGGCACCCAAACCTCATGTTTTGGAGTGTATCTCGATAAGGAATAAAGAGTTTTGAAAATAGGAAGATGGCACTTGTGTATAAATGTCTACAGAAAGCAAAGTTAAAATTTGAGGGATTTCCTGCTGTTATTTATTATTTAGATTTCACCTACACCGAATTTTACTTGGGTATTTTATGTGTACATGCATGGTACTTTGAACGCCTGTATCTCGGAAACAGATAAAGACAGCTACAAAATTTTCAAGGTTTTTCGAGATCTGGATCATAGGAATTTATAGTAAAAATCTGAGCCATTTTCTGTGAATAGCCGTTTTAGAATCCGTGGCTTGTTTTTGGTACGAAAGGTAAAAAAATACTTTTTTAGGGTTTTGTAAGGAACCACCCATGAACTATTGGTGCCCCCATAAACCGATTAAGACCCACAGTAGGCAAGATCAAATATAAAAAGAACCAGCCGATGGGATCCATTTGGCCATAGAAAAGTAAGTGTGTAATATTTATATTTTCAAGCTGTAACCCAAGGAAATTCTGGTCTTGCGTAAAATCGGTAAGCGGGTCGAAGGCTTCCATCCAGTGACTCACTGATCAGTCTGGCCTGGCAACGGAAGACAGCAAAACGTAAGCCGAAATTTTAAATTTAGCATTTGAGAAATCTTTCACGCAGGAGGATCGTACAAACATACCGCCGTTTGAGTCTCGTACAGATTCCCGTATGGAGGACGCAGTGATAGACATCCCTGGGGTTGTGAAGCAGCTGAATGGGTTGAAAATAAATAAATCGCCAGGTCCTGATGAGATTCCAATTCGGTTTTACAGAGAGTACTCTACTGCATTGGATCCTTACTTAGCTTGCATTTATCGCGAATCTCTTTCCCAACGTAAAGTCCCAAGCGACTGGAAAAAAGAACAGGTCGCACCTGTATATAAGAAAGGTAGAAGGACGGATCCTCAAAATTACAGACCAATATCCTTAACATCGGTTTGTTGCAGGATTCTCGAACATATTCTCAGTTCGAATATAATGAATTTCCTTGAGACAGAGAATTTGCTGTCCATGCATCAGCACGGCTTTAGAAAGCATCGCTCCTGCGAAACGCAACTCGCCCTTTTTTCACATGATATCTCGCTAACCATGGATGAAAGGTATCAGACGGATGATATACACTCCTGGAAATTGAAATAAGAACACCGTGAATTCATTGTCCCAGGAAGGGGAAACTTTATGGACACATTCCTGGGGTCAGATACATCACATGATCACACTGACAGAACCACAGGCACATAGACACAGGCAACAGAGCATGCACAATGTCGGCACTAGTACAGTGTATATCCAAATTTCGCAGCAATGCAGGCTGCTATTCTCACATGGAGACGATTGTAGAGATGCTGGATGTAGTCCTGTGGAACGGCTTGCCATGCCATTTCCACCTGGCGCCTCAGTTGGACCAGCGTTCGTGCTGGACGTGCAGACCGCGTGAGACGACGCTTAATCCAGTCCCAAACATGCTCATGGGGGACAGATCCGGAGATCTTGCTGGCCAGGGTAGTTGACTTACACCTTCTAGAGCACGTTGGGTGACACGGGATACATGCGGACGTGCATTGTCCTGTTGGAACAGCAAGTTCCCTTGCCGGTCTAGGAATGTGTAGAACGATGGGTTCGATGACGGTTTGGATGTACCGTGCACTATTCAGTGTCCCCTCGACGATCACCAGAGGTGTACGGCCAGTGTAGGAGATCGCTTCCCACACCATGATGCCGGGTGTTGGCCCTGTGTGCCTCAGTCGTATGCAGACCTGATTGTGGCGCTCACCTGCACGGCGCCAAACACGCATACGACCATCATTGGCACCAAGGCAGAAGCGTCTCTCATCGTTGAAGACGACACGTCTCCATTCGTCCCTCCATTCACGCCTGTCGCGACACCACTGGAGGCGGGCTACACTATGTTGGGGCGTGAACGGAAGACGGCCTAACGGTGTGCGGGACCGTAGCCCAGCTTCATGGAGACGGTTGCAAATAGTCCTCGCCGATACCCCAGGAGCAACAGTGTTCCTAATTTGCTGGGAAGTGGCGGTGCGGTCCCCTACAGCATTGCGTAGGATCCTACGGTCTTGGCGTGCATCCGTGCGTCGCTGCGGTCCGGTCCCAGGTCGACGGGCACGTGCACCTTCCGCCGACCACTGGCGACAACATCGATGTACTGTGGAGACCTCACGCCCCACGTGTTGAGCAATTCGGCGGTACGTCCACCCGGCCTCCCGCATGGCCACTATACGCCCTCGCTCAAAGTCCGTCAACTGCACATACGGTTCACGTCCACGCTGTCGCGGCATGCTACCAGTGTTAAAGACTGCGATGGAGCTCCGTATGCCACGGCAAACTGGCTGACACTGACGGCGGCGGTGCACAAATGCTGCGCAGCTAGCGCCATACGACGGCCAACACCGCGGTTCCTGGTGTGTCCGCTGTGCCGTGTCCGGAGCAAGTATGGTGGGTCCGACACACCGGTGTCAATGTGTTCTTTTTTCCAATTCCAGGAGTGTATTCCTTTACTTCCTGAAAGCATTTGACTCGGTGCCCCACTGCAGACTCCTAAGGTACGAGCATATGGTGTTGGTTCCCAAATATATGAGTGGCTCGAAGACTTCTTAAGTAATAGAACCCAGTAAGTTGTCCTCGATGGTGAGTGTTCATCGGAGGTGAGGGTATCATCTGGAGTGGCCCAGGGAAGTGTGGTAGGTCCGCTATTGTTTTATATCTACATAAATGATCTTTTGTATAGGGTAGATAGCAATGTGCGGCTGCTTGCTGATGATGCTGTGATGTACGGGAAAGTGTCGTCGTTGAGTGACTGTAGGAGGGTACAAGATGACTTGGACAGGATTTGTGATTGGTGTAAGGAATGGCAGCTAACTCTAAATATAGATAAATGTAAATTAATGCAAATGAATAGGAAAAAGAATACCGTAATATTTGAATACTCCATTAGTAGTGTAGCTCTTGACACAATCACGTCGATTAAATATTTGGGGGTAACATTACAGAGCGATATGAAGTGGGACAAGCATGTAATGACAGCTGTGGGGAAGGCGGATAGTTGTCTTCGGTTCATTGGTAGAATTTTGTGAAGATGTGATTCATCCGTAAAAGAGACCGCTTATAAAACACTAATACGACCTATTCTTGAGTACTTCTCGAGCGTTTGGGTTCCCTATCAGGTCGCATTGAGAGAGAACGTAGAAGCAATTCAGAGGCGGGCTGCTGGATTTGTTACTGGCAGGTTTGATCATGACGCGAGTGTTACGGAAATGCTTCAAGAACTCGGGTGGGAGTCTCTGGAGGAAAGGCGTTATTTTCGTGAACCGTCACTGAGGAAATTCAGAGGATGAATGCAGTACAATTTTACTGCCACCAACTTATTTTTCGTGGAAAGACCACAAAGATAAGATAAGAGAGATTAGGGCTCGTACAGAGGCAGTAATTTTTCCCTCGTTCTGTTTGGGAGTGGAACAGGGAGATAAGATGCTAGTTGTGGTACGAGTTACCCTCCGCCACGCACCGTATGGTGGATTGCGGAGTATGTATGTAGATGTAGATGTGCTGTAGGATAGTGACACTAGGACGATCCTTCTGTTGGGTATACAAACGGTCCCTCACCCAACGGCAGTACGAAAAACGTGAACCTGCCATTCTGTCACCATAGAACCACAGGTACGAGCCACGGAAGTTTGGAAGGTAGGAGACGGATACTGGCAGAAGTAAAGCTGTGAGTACCGGACGTGAGTCGTGCTTCGGTAGCTCAGTTGGTAGAGCACTTGCCCGCGAAAGGCAAAGGTCCCGAGTTCGAGTCTCGGTCGGGCACACGGTTTTAATCTGTCAGGAAGTTTCATATCAGCGCACACTCCGCTGCAGAGTGAAAGTCTCATTCTGGAAACATCCTCCAGGCTGTGGCAAAGCCATGTCTCCGCAGTATCCTTTCTTTCAGGAGTGCTAGTTCTGCAAGTTTCGCAGAAGAGCTTCTGTAAAGTTTGGAAGGTAGGAGACGGATACTGGCAGAAGTAAAGCTGTGAATACCGGACGTCCGTCGTGCTTCGGTGGCTCAGTTGGTAGAGCACTTGCCCGCGAAAGGCAAAGGTCCCGAGTTCGAGTCTCGGTCGGGCATACGGTTTTAATCTGTCAGGAAGTTTCATATCAGCGCACACTCCGCTGCAGAGTGAAAGTCTCTTTCTGTAAATGTGTATATTCTCCATTTCAGAACTAATGACTTATTTTTATCGATAGTCCACATTTTATTTAAGTCCATAGTCAATGACTGTTATTTTGTAGTTTATTAGCTGTCTGGTGTGCTTAACGTATTTAGTTTTTCACACGTTTCTTTTCCACAATTCCTACATCACATAATTTGATTTCACGCATTCACACAATCCAATGAATGTTCAAGCATGAGGTGCGATTTTTTTTTTTATTTTTGCACGAAGGTGATGGACTTGAGCGAGATTGATGTGGGCAAGTATTTGATGTACAGCTTCGTTCGTCGTTCCTTGTTGGCTTGGCAAGTGTGTGTTGCTGTTGTGGCGGTCCCATAATGGAATGGAGCTGTGAGTGCAGAATCTCGTGCTTTACTGGCTTTGTATGCGTGAAAGTCATCGCTATGTGTCGCTGAATGCGGTCGTTTTTCGTTGTAATACTTCGCAGACGACTAGTTTACAATAGGATAGGGATTTCTACATCTACCTACATGACTACTCTGCAATTCACATTTAAGTGCTTGGCAGAGGGTTCATCGAACCACAATCATACTATCTCTCTACTATTCCACTCCCGAACAGCGAGCGGGAAAAACGAACACCTAAACCTTTCTGTTCGAGCTCTGATTTGGGAAGGTATGTCGTCTATTCTTCACCCATCTTCTTTCTTGGTCTCAATCTTGCTGGCGCTGATGGTTTAAAATGAGTAGTGTCACAACAGTGTCTTACGGTGCGGGATATTTGTCTTTTCGTGGTGCGACATTAACTCAAAACAGCGCAGTAAGGCGCTGAGATACCATGGATGTGAAATGGATCATTGTCCATGACGTTGTGTTATGCTGTTCATGGTCACTCAAAATGCAGTCTGCTTGGTAGCAGAGTATATGCCTCAGGTAACTGTCGTAATCAGTAAAAGGAGTACTGGTAGTCATAGTGGGATATCGTACCGAGGTTCAGGGAAGTATGACGAGAAGAAAATGCTATTAGGTAATAGGAGTTCAGGATAAGTTCTAAGGTTTAAGCCATAGTTCTGCAGATACTCTGATCAGAAATTCCATTGCAGTGGCTTAATTGCGGAGTCCTACTTGTAAATAATTTATTTTCAAGTTCTTGCTGAAAATTTGTACTTGTTTCACGAATTATTATAACGGTAGCATGACGATGTTAGTGCTGTTCCGTCACCATAAGACATATATAACGATAGCGTGTAGACCACCGCTAGTGACCTCAGAGGCCGCGTAATAGATAAAGCTCGGTCAAATTTGAAGTTATCGTATAGTCTTGGTTGCAGATTTTCTATTTCGTCAAAATACTGCTTCTTGCGAGTGATAATATTACTGAAAAACACGGTTGCCAGCCAAAATGACGAATCGATTGGCGTTATTCAATAAATTCACTAAATTTGGTCTTTACTATACTTTGGTTATTATTAAAGTTTTTCTCTTTTAATAATTTCTATCACTGAAGGAGCAGGCCAATGCACGTCGATAGCTGAATAATGGTTGTTTTCATAGTTGCTCACATGCACACACTTAAAAAGTTTTGGTCTATGAAAACAACACCAGAACGACAATAATGCCTACTTACTTTTCTGAAGGTAAGATCAGCAACACTGTCTCAGAAAACATGTATTATATACAATAAATACTTTTACGATACTTTGTTTAGTATCGAACTGATTGCAAAAAGTTTTATATATGGTTTTCCTCAGTTTTATTGAAATAGGTAAAATAGGTAATTTCTTGGACAGAAGTCCCAATAACCAAGTTCACACACTATGTAGAATAGTTATTTACTTTACGTACTTTCAATGTAGTCTATAATTATCCACATTTACTTTAATTGTTGCACTTGTGTGATAATTTAAATTTACTTAGCAAGAAAACACTCAGTTGAGCAATAATGTTTCACACCAATGGATTCTCGGGTTCATTCGCTTTAGTATAGGAACGGTATCCCACTTGGAACACTCTAAGTTAAATGAGTATTTTTGCGTACAAAAATCAGTTAAATGATTATGAAACAAAACAGGCAAAAACTTGTCAACACAGCTTGTATACAGAACTATGGACGGTTAATTTCAGTAGTGCCGTTGTGAGCACAGTTGCTGGGGATGTAGGTGCGGTTGCTGAAGAAAGACGCCGAGAGTTCATACACTCCTGGAAATGGAAAAAAAAACCACATTGACACCGGTGTGTCAGACCCACCATACTTGCTCCGGACACTGCGAGAGGGCAGTACAAGCAATGATCACACGCACGGCACAGCGGACACACCAGGAACCGCGGGGTTGGCCGTCGAATGGCGCTAGCTGCGCAGCATTTGTGCACCGCCGCCGTCAGTGTCAGCCAGTTTGCCGTGGCATACGGAGCTCCATCGCAGTCTTTAACACTGGTAGCATGCCGCGACAGCGTGGACGTGAACCGTATGTGCAGTTGACGGACTTTGAGCGAGGGCGTATAGTGGGCATGCGGGTGGCCGGGTGGACGTACCGCCGAATTGCTCAACACGTGGGGCGTGAGGTCTCCACAGTACATCGATCTTGTCGCCAGTGGTCGGCGGAAGGTGCACGTGCCCGTCGACCTGGGACCGGACCGCACCGCCACTTCCCAGCAAATTAGGGACACTGTTGCTCTTGGGGTATCGGCGAGGACCATTCGCAACCGTCTCCATGAAGCTGGGCTACGGTCCCGCACACCGTTAGGCCGTCTTCCGCTCACGCCCCAACATCGTGCAGCCCGCCTCCAGTGGTGTCGCGACAGGCGTGAATGGAGGGACGAACGGAGACGTGTAGTCTTCAGCGATGAGAGTCACTTCTGCCTTGGTGCCAATGATGGTCGTATGCGTGTTTGGACTGCATACGACCGAGGCACACATGGCCAACACCCGGCATCATGGTGTGGGGAGCGATCTCCTACACTGGCCGTACACCTCTGGTGATCGTCGAGGGGACACTGAATAGTGCACACTACATCCAAACCTTCATCGAACCCATCGTTTTACACATTCATAGACCGGCAAGGGAACTTGCTGTTCCAACAGGACAATGCACGTCCGCATGTATCCCGTGTCACCCAACGTGCTCTAGAAGGTGTAAGTCAACTACCCTGGCCAGCAAGATATCCGGATGTGTCCCCCATTGAGCATGTTTGGGACTGGATGAAGCGTCGTCTCACGCGGTCTGCACGTCCAGCACGAACGCTGGTCCAACTGAGGCGCCAGGTGGAAATGGCATGGTAAGCCGTTCCACAGGACTACATCCAGCATCTCTTCGATCGTCTCCATGGGAGGATAGCAACCTGCATTGCTGCGAAAGGTGGATATACACTGTACTAGTGCCGACATTGTGCATGCTCTGTTGCCTGTGTCTGTGTGCCTGTGCTCCTGTCAGTGTGATCATGTGATGTATCTGACCCCAGGAATGTGTCAATAAAGTTTCCCCTTCCTGGGACAATGAATTCACGGTGTTCTTATTTCAATTTCCAGGAGTGTATATATCAACTTTCGCATAACATCTCAAAATCAAGAAACACACACTTCCTCCTCCATCATTTTTGCATATAGTTGAGAACGGGTACAAAATGAATCTCTTAAGAGAGTTTGAAATGTATAAACATTCTAACCTGACTTGGGAAGATTTGTTACATGATCCCTTTGTACTGAAATAGATACGACTTTATAGTTTAGCGTCTCTTACAAAATTTGAAATTTAGATAATTCCTTTTGTATTAGAGCAATCGCAGTGTTTTTCAAAAGTATTATACATAACGTCCTCATACAACTTAGTTATATTTTTATGTTCCATTATGTATGTTCCTTGCACCAGCTTTCACAGGTGCATAGATGTGACTCATTTTCTGTAAATTATCAATATGTCGATCTGTGTTTACAATAATCGCATACAGTATGTACAGTTTTGGGCATGTTACGGCATTATGCTTGTGCGAAGAAGATATTCCCATCTGCTAAATCAATATCAAATAAGTTTCTGTAATACACTTCTTAAACTCCACAGGATTGTACCAGAAATGTCTTATGATTTATAATATCACTAATTGTGTAAGCTTCTGAGGATGAGAAATTTGTTGAAACCGGTAAAGCTAGATAAAAATATCTGTGCAATTGATCACCGAATTTTATTCTTAATTAAATATAAATGGACTTATGTGTGCATGGTGTGAACATAAGTCAAAGTGTGGTGACACATTTCAGCTATCCTGCTATTTGTTTGCCAAATATGGCTCTGAGCACTATGGGACTCAACATCTGAGGTCATCCGTCCCCTAGAACTTAGAACTACTTAAACCTAACTAACCCAAGGACAACACACACATCCATGCCCGAGGCAGAATTCGAACCTGCGACCGTAGCGGTTGCGCGGTTCCAGACTGAAGCGCTTAGAACCGCTTTGCCACACCGGCCGGCATTTGTTTGCCAGCCTAGTGCTAGTTTTCAGGGCCAGTCAGTGACTGGAACCATATAAAATATGGGAAGATTTTAATTGTATGTATCTGTTTCAGTCATTACAGAGTGGCGAAAAGAAATTCTGAAACAAATGTGACGAAAAGACTGACAATGTGTACCAGAATCAAACTGTGAAAGTTAACTAGGTCGAGGTGCAGCTCCAGAGAGACTGTGGAGGGCTAAATTGTTCTAGGAGGGAAGAGTGTGCAGGAGCCCGAGGCAAGAAGGCTCGCTGTGGTAAGAACGCCAACTGGTGCCAGTATACTGACGCAACACCGTGCCACGCTACCCACTTAGACGCCTTTTCTCGCCTGTCCGTCGATGACCTGGCTGCAGAAAAAAGGGACAGTTCGACAAGTGGAGTACGCGACCTATGCGGTAGCCACACTACAAAAGGCCCCCTTTGGCGCATATAAGTACTGGTCTTCCGGTCAGGCTAGTCGTCAGATCGAATTGTCAAGTCACCGACTCGCTGCTACTACTCCACCATTATTCTCACAGGACCGCCTTCAAGGGAGTTCACCTACAGCAATGATGGGGTGAGGGTCGAACTGAGGCCCTCCTGTCCACCGAGCCTCTGGGTGGCCGCCAGCTCCAGACACCCCGGACTCGCCAATGCTGGGTCATGTGCTGTACGCGGCCGGCTGTGCCATTCCACTGATCAACTCCTGACACAGATAATCCACTTGGCCAGGAGCGCACTGTAAGGACGGTATGACGTTACGCCAAGCCGATCACAACCACGACCGATGTCTTCACAATAACTCTACGCCACCGAGGTCAGTGAGTTCGACGCCCTCATCCGGCGTCTGCTGGATATGGGCATGGGAATCTAAGACGAACCGCTGGAAAGCAATAAAGGGATTCTGCTGGCCTCAAGCGGCTTGTGACTCACCGCCGAGCCACATCTCCACCAGAGGACACCAATATTCTTTAAATTATGTTTAAGCAATTTATGAGACATGACTTTTTTCTTATATTATCCACAATGCATACGTTACATTTACAAATAAACACATAACGATAAGAACTAGCAAGGTTATGAAATCAGCATTGCTGGTTTGAGGGACAATCAGCTTAGATTCTAACGCAATGCACCGGCTAAACTTCTACCCATGTGTCCGCTGTTATGCTGCACTTCATACGTCGTCGTCGACTGTTCATGGATCCATTCAACGGCTGCGTATCTTCAGTGTCTGACATCACCTGCTTCTGCTAGCGAGATGACCAGAGCTGGACAATGTAAGTCATTGTGTGTCGAATGGAATAAACTGAGGTCACGAAAGTCGTGGCATACCTCGTAATATTGTGTCAGATACCCCCTTCTACCCGGCGTAGTGCAACAACGCGATGTAGCACGGACTCAACAAGTCGTTGGAAGTCCCCTACAGAAATACTGAGCCACGCTGCCATTATAGTCACCAATAACTGCGAAAGTGTTGCCGGTGCAAGCTTTTGTGCACGAACTGAACTCGCGATTATGTCCCATGGGAGTTCCACGGGATTCATGTCGGCTAATATAGTTGGCCAAATCATTCGCTCGGATTGTCCAAAATAATCTTCAAACTAATGGTGAACAACTGTGACCCTGTGATACGAAACATTGTCATTCATAAAAATTCCATCGCTGTTTGGCAACATGAAATGCACGAATGGCTGTAAATATACTTCAAGTAGCCGAACATAACCATTTCCAGTCAATTATCTGTCCAGTTTTACCAGAGGACCCAGTCCACTTCATGTAAACACAGCCCACACCATTATCGAGCCACCACCAGCTTGCACAGTGCATTGTTGACAACTTGGGTCATGGCTTCGTAGGAACTGTGCTACAATCGAACCCAGCCAGCAGCTCTTACCAACTGAAATCGGAACTCATTTGACCATGCCACGGTTTACCTGTCATCTGGGATACGACCGATATAGTGATGAGCCAAGGAGAGGCGCTGCAAGCGAGGTCGTTCTGTTAGGAAAGGCACTCACGTCGGTCGTCTGCTGCCATAGCCATTGAAAGCCAAAATTCGCCGCACTGTCCTAATGGATATTGTCGTGCATCCCACATTGATTTCTGCGGTTATTTCACGCTAAGCTGATTAGCCGTAAGCAGTGACAACTCTTCCCAAACGCCACTGCTCTCGGTTGTTAAGTGAAGCCGTCGGCCTCACATTCAGAATGTTTTCATCGCGTCAATTCTTGTCATACCTACTGTATAACCGTATCACCGAATTTGAATCAGGCATATCTGCTATTATGGTGCAAAAAATACCGTAGTCTCGTTCTTAAAAAATCTAGTGACCATTCTCCTTTTTAGAATACGACATTCAAGTGATTCATAGTGGCGTAATCAGATGGAATATTTGGAATGAGCCTCTCTCTGTTTGAATTATATTCTCGTAACATCGAAAGAGACGTAGTTCATTCGCATGTCAGAGTTAACTGGCACACCAGGTATATCACTTGTGTCGAGGTAAGCCACAGTCCCTTACCGATTTCTAGCAGTTTCCGTGCCAATCAAGCATAGTGTTAACTTATCAGTGGTTTAAATGTTAACTGAAGCGACATAATGTTTGAGCGCAAGTGTGGAAACTATTATTATTACTGAGCAGACTGAGTTTTACTGCAGAGTGATTTACGTAACGGAAGTGTAAAGGAGGATATTTATATAGATTATAATTGGTGTGTGGTGGGCTATCTTTATCATTGACGTCCTTACTTCCTTCAGCTCATCACTTAAATTCTCAGTAAAAAAACCTGACATTTCCTCTATCATGATTTTCGCTTTATCAACGCTTTGGATGGCTCCTAGCAAGCTCGAGTGAGAAAATTAGGAGAAAATAAGTGGTGAGGAAAATTGCAAAATGTTGCGCTGGAACATTTAATTCCATGGAAACTTGCATTAACATACAAAGAAAGAGATCCTAACGCTAATCATTGTTGGTGCCTGATTTGCTTATGAAGAAACATTAAACTAAAATCACGATAGATGCCAAGAAGGCTTTTATCTGTTGAATCCCACATGACACTCAAGGACGGGAAAGGATGGATTAGCACACTCGACAAAAACAAAGAATTTACAATACGAATCATGTCTACTGGAGTTGTGGATTTAAGGATGTAAGTTTATGGGGGCTCTTTATTTGCCGGCAGTAAACATTATTCCAGCGTAGACTAAATACATTTCTGAAAGTTACACGTATGTTTACAGTAAATCAGTAGTGATGGCGTCACTTAAGAGAATTCTTCAGAGATTAAACTGAACCTATGTGTGCCAATCCAACATGATGTCTTTCGACATCAGAGTACCACCAGCACCAAAATGGGCTCTTTCCCCAGTGGCTCTTTATTATATCGGTTACAGCTTTACATTCAGAACAGTGTTTAACGAGATACACTCAGCAAATAGAAGAGGGACGCAACTATTGATATATCCATTTCTTTACGATAAAAATTGGACGTCGCAAACTCCGCAATAAAAGGCTCATCACTACACTGGACGGAACATACACTGGCCAGACATCTGGCACACACACGTCACCGATTCTGAGCTTTCAATGGACAGTTGGCTGTTAAAAGTTCAACTGCTGAGGTAACAGCAATCTCAGCAGGAAATTGTCTTGTAGATCTTGTTGGGTTTCAGCGTGCAGTTAATAACAGCTATCACACCTGCTGTAGAGAGGTCATTCTCGGTTGTCCTTGTCCTTGTCTGCGACTAAAATATTTCTAACATTTCTTGTGCCTCAGAACACTTGCGCAAACCTTCATGTTGCACTTTGTGGCAAGTTTTACGCAGATGAGACTGGGGTGATTGCCTTACTCCAAGCATCCGAGGATTCCATTCTTTGGAGGTAATAAGAAGTGGTACTTTTGGGGCACTACATTGTGAACTTTCGCAAGATATCACACTCTCTTCACAATGTATGTGTAATTAAGACTGGACTGTTACGAGTCTAAGGCATTGTGCTTCGTTAGCTTTGTATTGCGTACCTATCCGAAGCTATTAGTACTCCTTTACTATAAAGAAGGAGTGAAACAGGTTTGTGGTGGAACGTCGTTTATTGGCTTACGTCCTTCCAGTTTGCTCTTTTTCCTGTTATGCGTAACTGTCGAAAGCTATGTAGTAGAAGAACACAATATTATTGCAGCGGGAGATGACAGCTCTTCGGTCGGCTTATCACGAGTTAGCGATAATCAGGGATGATAGTATATGCACAACTGACCAGAAAGAAATTGAGCGAGATGCGTGTTCCGTAATCATCGCTGTGCTTGTTCACTGTAACGTCACCGCGTGTTTCCTATGACAGTAAAGTACAATAATATCGTGACTGAGTAGTAGTTGTTGACAGATATTACACTCTAATCTCTGGTATAAGCTTGATGCAGCAACAGGTGACGTATGCCCCTTCATTAGCATAGCTAAAGCACCAGCCCACCAATGTGGTTGTTAGATATTTCTATTTGAAGTTGATTAACAGATGTGCTGCAACATGTCAATGCATGCCAGTTCATCATAAGCTTCATTCAAACGTCGATTCAGTAATTTAGTTGTAAGACATTTCCATTTCAAAGTGATTAACAAAGCTATTGCAACATGACAATGGAAGCCTGCATGTCATTAACATGGCTAAACCCTCAATACAGCAGTTTGGATTTAAGATATTTCCACGTCCCTTGTTCTCCTCCGAGCTTGCATTCTCAGTCTTACACCTTTCCACTTCTCTATACAGTAATGTATAACAAAATTCTTTCGATAATGAATACCATTTTCATTCATGGCACGGCGAATTCTTCAGTGACGAAACAACAGATTTCTTCAGACATGAACTCAGGAACCTACTCCAGCTCTGAGGAAGTCATCGATTTGAATGAAAATATATTGATGATTAATTTGGCGTATTACTTATTTCAAAGACATGCATCATAGCAAAAAGGAAACAGGTACACTCCATTGCACTAACACAATACCTAGACGCTAGATGAGGGGTAAATTAATTTTCCACCTTTCTGACAGCAATTTGTGCTGTTCAATGAATAACGTACTATGATTACTTGTTACATATTAATGATATCTCTGTTTTATTCGGAAATACATTCAATAACTTCACTCTTTAAGTAGGTAATTGAGATGAGTACTATTCAAAATGCAGAGTACGGATAGCATTACAAGTATGTTGTCACGGCGTGGGCAATCTTGCGTAGATGTAAAGTTGTAATGTGAAAATTGGCTTTGCCACTCACAGAGGTCTGTGAACTGGTCTAAAATAAATGGATTCTGTTGACCTTCAAAGACCATCTGTCGAAAAATCTGCCGTAAACAGATTACTATGTGGTAGCTTTGTTGTAGTTATCAGTATGAGGGCTGGTGTGATATTGATCCCCGTTCTAGTTTATATTGTGTATTTGTTTTCATATCTGGATAACTATTGGACCTTAAATCCATTTGAACCTGTTAACTGTTGTCAAGTTTTGATTTCCCTTTACTATTCTTAACACCGAAGCTTCCCTCCTCTGCCTAATTGGCGATTTCGTGATGGACGAAGGTGTATTCTATCAACCTAAACCATCTTTTAATCAAGTTGTGACAATAAACCTCTTTTCTCTTCGATACTATTCATTACTTCTTCATGATTAACTGTTCTAGTGATCTAATCTCCAGCATTCATCTGTAAAACCACATGTCAATACTCTGTGTTCTCCTCTTGACTGTACTGATTATCGTACTTTGTTGTACGTGTTCCCCATTGATGAGAATACACAGCGCACAAAAACTTTGAGGGAAGCTTAACATTCAGTGATAGTGAATCTCTCTTTTTTGAGTGAAGTTTCTCTAGCTACTGCCCATCTACATTTTACAACCTCTTACCTCTGCAATCGTCAGTTATTTTGGGGCCCAAATATTTTCTTTCAATGATGTTTATCTTATAACCTGTTTTCAAGACACAAGCCGTTCTCTTCAAATGATGGTTCTGATCACTATGGGACTTAACATCTGTGGTCATCAGTCCCCTAGAACTTAGAACTACTTAAACCTAACTAACCTAAGGACATCACAAACATCCATGCCCGAGGCAGGATTCGAACCTGCGACCGAAGCACTCTTCAAATGATGTTTTAAGTTATTTGCCGAATCTGATAGGGTTACGATGTTATTGGCAAAACTTAAAATTTATCTCTCACCTCCACGAAATTCAGTTCACCTTTCAAATTTATTCTTTCCCTTTGCTGGTTGCTCAAAGTACAGACTGAGTAACATGAAAGATAAGAGGAAGTCCTGTCTCATTCCCTTCTAAATTGTTGTCTCTTTTTCATGTCAATTGACTCTTATAACAGCAGTCTGGTCTCCATACACGCTGTCTATTGCCTTCCACACAGTGTATTTTATTCCTGGTATGTTCATAATTCCAGTGGGGGTTTCCAGTTAACATTGTAAAATGCTTTCCTAAATCAAGAAATTTTATAAAAATGAGTTTATCTCACTTTAACCTACATTCTAAGATAAGATCTTGGGTCAGTATTACATCGCCCGTTCCTAAATTTCTCTGGACCGTGTAGTGATTTCATCCCAAGTCGGTTACTACTAATTGTTCCATTCCTCTGTGGGTAGTTCGTGTTAGTATTTTACCGCTATAACATTTTAAACGCAAGGTTCATGCTATTCACACCTGTCAGCACCTACTTTCCTTTCTAATGGCATTCCTGCATGCGTCCTAACGTAATCTAGATTAAAGGTATCAGGCCTGTATCATACACTGCTGGAAATGGAAAAAAGAACACATTGACACCGGTGTGTCAGACCCACCATACTTGCTCCGGACACTGCGAGAGGGCTGTACAAGCTATGATCACACGCACGGCACAGCGGACACACCAGGAACCGCGGTGTTGGCCGTCGAATGGCGCTAGCTGCGCAGCATTTGTGCACCGCCGCCGTCAGTGTCAGCCAGTTTGCCGTGGCATACGGAGCTCCATCGAAGTCTTTAACACTGGTAGCATGCCGCGACAGCGTGGACGTGAACCGCATGTGCAGTTGACGGACTTTGAGTGAGGGCGTATAGTGGCCATGCGGGAGGCCGGGTGGACGTACCGCCGAATTGCTCAACACGTGGGGCGTGAGGTCTCCACAGTACATCGATGTTGTCGCCAGTGGTCGGCGGAAGGTGCACGTGCCCGTCGACCTGGGACCGGACGGCAGCGACGCACGGATGCACTCCAAGACCGTAGGATCGTACGCAGTGCCGTAGGGGACCGCACCGCCACTTCCCAGCAAATTAGGGACACTGTTGCTCCTGGGGTATCGGCGAGGACCATTCGCAACCGTCTCCATGAAGCTGGGCTACGGTCCCGCACACCGTTAGGCCGTCTTCCGCTCACGCCCCAACATCGTGCAGCCCGCCTCCAGTGGTATCGCGACAGGCGTGATGGAGGGACGAATGGAGACGTGTCGTCTTCAGCGATGAGAGTCGCTTCTGCCTTGGTGCCAATGATGGTCGTATGCGTGTTTGGCGCCGTGCAGGTGAGCGCCACAATCAGGACTGCATACGACCAAGGCACACAGGGCCAACACCCGGCATCATGGTGTGGGGAGCGATCTCCTACACTGGCCGTACACATCTGGTGATCGTCGAGGGGACACTGAATAGTGCACGGTACATCCAAACCGTCATCGAACCCATCGTTCTACCATTCCTAGACCGGCAAGGGAACTTGCTGTTCCAACAGGAAAATGCACGTCCGCATGTATCCCGTGCCACCCAACGTGCTCTAGAAGGTGTAAGTCAACTACCCTGGCCAGCAAGATGTCCGGATCTGTCCCCCATTGAGCATGTTTGGGACTGGATGAAGCGTCGTCTCACGCGGTCTGCACGTCCAGCACGAACGCTGGTCCAACTGAGGCGCCAGGTGGAAATGGCATGGCAAGCCTTTCCACAGGACTACATCCAGAATCTCTACGATCGTCTCCATGGGAGAATAGCAGCCTGCATTGCTGCGAAAGGTGGATATACACTGTACTAGTGCCGACATTGTGCATGCTCTGTTGCCTGTGTCTATGTGCCTGTGGTTCTGTCAGTGTGATCATGTGATGCATTTGTCCCCAGGAATGTGTCAATAAAGTTTCCCCTTCCTGGGACAATGATTTCACGGTGTTCTTATTTCAATTTCCAGGAGTGTATGATCTGTATACCAGTTGAAATAGTTTTACCATGCTTATTTCTTCTAACGATATTAATAATTGTGTATAGGAATGTCATCGATTCCTAGTACCTTGTTTCGATTCATTCATTTCAGTGTTATGTCGAATTCTTCTCACAGTATCGTATTACTCATAGCCCTTGTAGTCTTTCCGCCTGTCAGGCTCCTCCTCTCCGGTTACTAGTAGTTTTCGTCTGAGTTCTCGATGTACGTACATCTGCTTCTTGTTTCTCCAAAGACTTATTTAATTTTCCTATAAGTAACATTTACCACTTCCGTAAACATGCTTCCACAGCGTCATATCTCTCCTCTAACCATTCTCGCTATGCTGCCAATTTCATTATTTAGGCGTCTATACCCCGTGTTGCCTGTATGATTTTCTGAATTTTTGTATCTCCTGCATTACCGAAGCATTTCTGCTGGGCTTCGTCTTTTTACCTCATTTTTCCACTACTGCCTTCCCTATTTCATTTCTTTAAACTACCCATTCGCCTTCTATTCTCTTCCAGTCCCCTGTTTCAATGACTCATGGTCTAGTGCTCTCCTTCAAATTCTCAACTGTCTCTGTTTGTTAAGCTTACTCGAGCCTTTTATTTCCTACCTTTTCGCAAGGTATTCGACTTTATTCTACAATTAAATACTAAAATGTTATTGTCAATGTGCACGTCTGCTTCTGAAGTGTTTTGCGTTCAAAACCTGATTTCTAAAGCTCTCTCTCTCTCTCTCTCTCTCTCTCTCTCTCTCTCTCTCTCTACCATTACATAACCAATATGAAACATTCCGATGTTTCCAAACCGCTCACGTTTATGATCTTTTTCATGATTATTAAACCAACGTAATGCTTAAATCATTCTTGTCCAAAATTCTACAGAGCGGGTTCTCCTTTCGTTAATATCCCGAGATTACATTTTCCTATCATTTTTTCCCCTCTTATCTTTCCTATATTCTAATTCCAGTCTCGCATCACAGTTAAACTTCTTTCTAACTAAATATATAGTGTACTGAATATGTCCTATAACTCATCATAAATTTTTGCTGTCTCATCTTCATGTGCAGAGCTGATTGGCGTATGTACTTGTACTCCTATGATGGATCGTGGCTTTGTGTCTGTTTTGAGTATAATAAAAAGTTCACTATGTTGTTCATGATAGTTCACCATCATTCAAATTTTAAAGTTAATTATTAGACCTTAATTGCCTGTCAAAGGGTTCATGGAATCGCTTTCACAGTAGCTCTCTACCGATCCACTATCGAGTAGCTCGCGGAAAACACGAACATTTAAACCATTGAGAGGGAGCTTTTCGGCTTATATTGACATAACAGTGTCCTTTTTCGTCTGCTAATAGCATGTCTGGTCAATGAATTAAAAAACAAAAGCAAAAAAGGTATAAAAATTATTTAAAATTGTTTTCGGTGAAATTCTGTATTGTATCTTATTTCGTGATCAGCTGCATTCTCCAGGTTTCGGAAAAGTGATCCGTTATGCTTGATTTGCTGCGAAATTATTGTCAACTTCTGAAATCTTCTGCAGAATTAAACGGTGTTTGTTTCCTGAGTGAGACTGATACGAAGAAATGTCACTCCAGCAAACCTGCCTTTTCACGACACTCGTGGTGTTCCGAATTTTTATGTTTCGAATGTTTCTGTGATCGGTATAATCCAAAGCCTTCCTGAACCAGAAAAATAAGAATATAATATGACATATAAGAACTGATACTGGAGTGAAATACAAAAGTATGAGAATTAAGAACATTATAACCCATAAAAATACTATACATACATATACGGTATAATAAATGTGTGACACCTATTACGAAACCTATGTGTAATTTTACAGGTAATATAACACCACTGTATCCCCTAACATGATAAGAAACATTTGTGTAGAGATCTTCTACGGACACAAGTGGATAAATGAAAAAAAATAAAACAAATAAAAACAATAACTGGGTTTCGAACGCACGACGCAGAACTAACAGGTCATTACGCTAGACACTCTGCCACCAGTTGGCCTGGGTTTATCAACCGCTAAAAAACATGCAAATTAAGTCGAAAACTTTGATGGTCGTTTTCTCAGAAACGGTGGTGTATCTACAGATAAGCCGAAACAATGATTCGTTTATTCTAGCTCCTCTTCAACGGAGTTACTGGGAAATCCGGTATATATATATATATATGTGTGTGTCTGTTTGTTCTGTTGGATATGACCGTTTATTTTTGGTGGCTGTAGATGTTACGGTATTCAGTCTCGCTACAATGACCTTGTTTTGAGCTTCAGTGCTGTCTGCGAGTCTTAACGCTTGGAGCACTAGATAATTCCTTCAAGGCTACGAGAATTACCATCTATAACGCCTATCATTTCTAGATTTACCCTTGTCCTGTGTTTGTCTGTACCCTTTGAGAGTGGAATGCTGTTTAGTCTTTCCCAAGGCCCTCTAACCTAAAAAACCACCCTCTCCACTCCACACTACCCCCCACCACCCGTGTAGTCGCCTCCTGTGATGTAATGAACCCCTGACCTATTAAGCGGAACGCGATTCCCTACCACTGTATTTTGCAAGTCAACAAATCTACAGCCTACACGGTCGCAAAAACGATTGAGCCTCTGAATCAACCCTTTCACTCGACTCTCTATCAAAGGCCTAAAATTGGTCCTGTCGACGATGCTGCAGATGGTGAGCTCTGCCCTCCTCTCACAGACAAGACTGGCAGTGTCTGCCAGTCACATAGCCCCCAGAAACCAGATACTATCTCTTCCGACCTAAGGCAACACCCACCATCAGTACAGACATGAGCCATCACCAGAGGTTAGTCGCATATTCTGCTCTTCATGGCATCTGGCAATATCTGTTCCTCTTCTGGGATGACTTATCCAGTTATGCACGCAGGATGCACTCTAGTTTTCTTTCCCTTCTTGGCATCCGTATCTCTGAGGGGCCCCATTATTCACCATAGATTGGAGCTTGAAATTACCAGAAATACTACCTTCTGTGAATACCTGGATATTGCTGTCTGAGAGGCTTCCTCTGAAACTGGACGAAGGGCTGCATCTGGTCGAGGATCTTTATTAGTCATATATAGTACCAGAAACCTATTTATCAGGCGAACTGGGGAGGCCTTTCCACCTCCTACCCCAGGGATCAACCTCATTGCAAGCACAAACCAGGGCAGCCACAGTAATGAACCAATAGAGAGACACCTGGGATGTGTGGGATGTGCTGCACATCCTGCAGATCCCCACGTCTGGCCCCTCACAACGACGCCGATTGATAACAAATGGTTCAAATGGCTCTGAGCACTATGGGACTTAACATCTGAGGTAATCAGTCCCTTAGAACTTAGAACTACTTAAACCTAACTAACCTAAAGACATCACACACATCCATGACCGAGGCAGGATTCGAACCTGCGACCGTAGCAGTCGCGCGGTTCCGGACTGAAGCGCCTAGAACGGTTCGGCCACTGCGGCCGGCGATTGGTAAAGCCTCAGGCTACTTGACTGAAGCCAGCAGCACCTGGAGCTGTGAGTGAACGGTCACTAGCTCAGCTCACATCCAGACACGGCAATCACAGTCCCTATTCATATTAAAGACGCCGGAACTACACACTAGTATACACACAAACATGCAGTAACCTTAGGAATTAATGTACTTAGCACACAGGTAAATCAAAATGAGAAACGCCTAAAAAATCCACAAGCGAACGATGTACTCTCCTCAGATGCTGCAGGACAGAAGCTGCCAGCTAACTACGGTGTCTTACAACTGTAACTGTCTGTTCAAACAAAACCAGATAACCCCTTTTTATTTTGTGTTGATGACCCTGTACTCATCTGATCAGAAATCCTTCCATCCTGGCAGCGCCCTTCACTAATTTCAGCGATATGTAATTCCAACCTATCCAATTCTCTTTCCTATTTCACTAACTTGCCTGTACGATAAATGGACCTAACTTTCCACCCACCAACCCATGGTACGCAATATTACTTTTTTTCTGATGATACTATTCGCGTGATTAGTCACTGTCCAGAGACCTGGTATTTTACATCCACCATTACCACTGCAGATTGCTGAAAAAAGGACATCAAATTTGAGTTTAAACACTAGTAATTGTTAATGAGATTCACTTCAAAACGTCTTGGATGAAATTTTCACAAAAGTTCTTCGAAATAAAGCAACTGCACTGCTTCTACACAGGCCATATAGTTTTTTAGTTGTCCAAATCCAATCATTCTTATTTACATTTATGAAGTGATTTAATGATATACCCATGTGCAACTTCCTCAGCACTCAGTAGCCGCTGTACGCTAACGTTTGTGAAAAGTGCCGAACATATGAGTGAATGAAACTTATGACACAGATATAGTGCATGCCAGTACACAGTGAGGATAATAACAGAGGTGCGCATCATATGCTACTGTAAGAATTCGTCTGGCATGAAGCCACTGGGTACTACAATCAGTGCCTCTAATCTGTGTGGAATAGAATCAAAGAGGTTTTGGATATCTACTTGCGATAACTCCCCAATTCGATTCCCATACAAGTTCATAAATTATCAACAGTAGTTGTAGGGGATCCAACGGCCTTACCGCGATGTAACATTGGTTCCCGTCAAATAACCGAAGTTAAGAGCTGTCGGGCTGGGCTAGCACTAGGATTGGTGACCATCTGGTCTGCCGAGTGCTGTTGGCAAGCGGGATGCACTCAGCCCTTGTGAGGCAAACTGAGGAGCTACTTGACTGAGAAGCAGCAGCTCCAGTCTCGCTCTTCACCAGACTTTGGCCGGCCGCGGTGGTCTCGCGGTTCTAGGCGCGCAGTCCGGAACCGTGCGACTGCTACGGTCGCAGGTTCGAATCCTGCCTCGGGCATGGATGTGTGTGATGTCCTTAGGTTAGTTAGGTTTAAGTAGTTCTAAGTTCTAGGGGACTGATGACCACAGCTGTTAAGTCCCATAGTGCTCAGAGCCATTTGAACCATTTTGAACCAGACTTTGCGCTGCTAAAGGAGCGGCTATAAAACTTCCCTGACGTAAAGGTTTCTCATCCGATTATCCTCAATGGTCAGCAGTGAAGACTGTATATTGTATCCTGTGACACACCGTAGGCAATTGCTCGCTATGCCACTTAACAATGCAACCTGCCAGATTGCGGTTACCACAGTCGTGTCTATAGACAAAACCTGTGAAGTAAACTTAGAAGCCTGTAGGCAGGCAACGGACATCAGAAAGGTATCAAGTGCTATGTCAGTTGCCTGTCTGCAGGCTTCTAAATATACTTCACAGGTTTTCTCAGGGTTACTTCGCAGGTTTCCTCTGCAGAGACATAATTTTAAAATTGTTAATAAATGTGGGCAGGTGTCACCTAGGGTACTGTCGAAATGAGGGGTGTTAGAGGGTTTTTCGCCACTGTATTCAAACACGTGTCAATGTCGCGCCCCTCCATGATCACACCACAGCAGGGAGTGAAACAGGAAGAATGAAAAAGCACAAGCTGCCTTCGATACTTCCGACCACTCTCGAATTTCATCTAATGGTTACGTACCTCCCTAGTTGCTCCAAACTATACGTACGGGAGAACAAAAATTGCTGTCGTGCTACACTGCAAAGGAGTGTGATCGCGTTCAGTGGGGATACAGGCCCACCATGTCCTTAGAGGGACGTTGAAAGACACTGGAGTGACAGAAGCGTCAAAGGTTGTCAAGAACGTCGTCCTGTTGTACATCGTACTGAGAACTAACGTTTTCGGTCGCGAAATGTGTGCGAATCAGAGAAACAAGGAGAGGGGTGAGTGATCAGACGTAGTCGATTGGATCTTTGATGGTGAGTATGCTTGCCCACAATTTTCCATACAGTACCAGGCTTAGTAAGATCACTAAACACTAACAAGACTAATGAAATGCAGCTCTAATCATTGGCTCTCACATTGGAACTTTGAGTATTTAGATTGATACTTTAAAATTACATAATTTTTACGTACTAGTTTGATCGCATTGGTTCATCTCTGCACCCAGTATCGACTAGTAACAACTTAATTAACAATTTAATTATCTTTGGTGTTAGTTTGTGAGGCTTCTAGGAAGTCTGCTTTGAGTTCCTGCTGAATAGACCAACCACGTCACTGCTCGAATGCGGAGAATGGTGGGTGAGGAGTTTGAATAGGCACTCAAATGCTCCATCGTGATGAAAAAATGAGCTTAGAGTCGAGTGCCGCGATTTGCTGGACGCTGGACAGTGAAATGGTCAAGTATATCTGGGTTGCACGTAGAAAATGGTAACTTACAATATGATTTCGTTAATGATTCACGACATACAAGTAATCGATGGTTAACGTTTTCTTCTTGATTCACGTTACGAAATTGCCGTATCTTTCATGTACTGGACTCACATCACACATGTGGTTATCGAGTCTTTGTGAAGTGAGTATCTGTCGAGGCATGTACAGAATCTGGTAGCTACTAATTCATCCCAAAGATAGTGCAAAGAGTTTAGTCACAATCCCTGTTGCGGAATCTGCGTAAATGCTTAGCAATTTTTATTGAATCACACTTGTTCGATTCTCTTACGTTTTGGAACGATGTTCGCCACTTGTTTTCTGGGAACAAGTAATACATGTATCATTATGATTTACTCACTTTCTTGAGATCAGTTACACGAATTTACATTCAAATATTCTTTACAATCATGCTTTTTGCGATGCGTTTCCTATTTAAACGAATCATACTAACTTGCACTTAGCAGTTGGTACACGATAATCTGACGTTTACTTAACTACCTCAGGTAGAAGAATTTTCCGATTTCCTCATTGCATTTCACATCAACGACGTTAGTAACCACTTTTAAAAATACATTTCCCTTTTCTGCGCATGTTTTTTTAACACAGCAGTTAGGTTTTGGTGTTGACGTAGGTGGCAGAGACACGGTGCTTTGTTCTGCAGAAAGTGTGTTTATTCGGTGCCTTACAGTTTACTACTATTATTTCTACATACCCGTTTGCGTTGCAGTCGGCTACAAGCCACGTTCCTTAAACACTTACTTCTATGTTTGGTGAAATATTTGGTACGACTGCTCATATCCACCTACATTCAGTTTTTCTTTGGTATTGTTGCGATAATGATGTAAGTAAATAATCACCGTGTAGGTAATGAGCCGTGACGGGACTGGCGCCAGTAGTATCTCTGACATTAGGAAGACCGATTTCCTAGTGCAGGGGTTTGTCTGGGCTTGGGCTGGCTCGAGATATAAGGGAGTGCCGACCGCAAGTAGAGAGGGAGGACACAACTCTTGAGAACGGAACGCGGCGGTGCGAGAGTCGTCGATTGGTTGGCGAATAGAAGCGAAGACGGCGTGCCCGAGGCCGGGCGACGGTTGTAGCGTGGTTGTACTGGAGTCAGCGGGAGTTGGCCGGCGCTGTGCATTCTCCGGCAACCTTGTGAGGTGTGGATATGCCTGCTTCCTTGGAGGGACATACTGTTATGGTCTCGCGAAGTGATGGTCTGACATCTTCGCAAAATCGCCCCAGCATCAAGACACTCAGTTAAGTACGCTAATTACTAAGATCGCTTAGTTAACTGTGATTGTGATCGCTCTTGGTACAGTAAGAAGTTGTAGGACATGTGATGGTATATTTGTTCGATTTCATTTGAGGCCTCTTACTAAGTGTGCGCTCTGCTTCTGCATGATATTGATGTTTTTGCAGATGTGTGTCATTAAGCTCTAGTGAGTGTCGGTTCTCGGGAGCCAGTTCATTTTCCACCCTTAGTGCTTGTTTATCAAGTACAGTTTTACCTAAAGGAAGCACTTGCGAGTGTAACTAGTTGTTGTTTAGCCTTGATTTTATAGAGTTAATTTACTGGTAAATCTTAAATATTAAAGTTAAGGAAAGTTATTCTGCCTCCTGTTATCGGATGTGGTCTGTGTTTCAGTGAGCTGAGGCAGTGAGCAACCGAAGCACTGGGCTTCCCTTTAGATAGCAAGTTCGTCTTAAGGGTAATGGACTTCGCCTGAGCTCGTGTATTCCTCTTCGGTAGCGTTGGCTTGGTTGACATTTTGGTGGCTTACTCGACGTGGAGTTGCAAACAGAGCCACGCCTTGATTAGAAATTATGTATTACTTCTCTCAGTCGCTTCCACAGTTCGTGATTAATCTTCATCCCTACAAGCTTCGACCTTGCTTCTGTCGTTACACATTTATCATTGTACAAAGCTATAATTTCTATGCCCTAAACGTTCATCTTACAAGCCAATGGGCATTTGAATAATTTCAGGTTCGCCCTGCAAAATTGCCCAGCTTACGTTTAGTAAATATGTTTTTAGTATTCTTGTTAAAGTTGAAATTGAAAAGGGTCTTAAATAATGTGTCTTAACTAGAGTTGTTCGTTAAAGATTAGATTAAATTCAGCCTTAGTGGGTTCTGTCAAACTTAACTTGTTAATGATTTTATGGTATGAGTTTCTTAAATAGTTTGCCTGACTGGCGGTTCTCAAGGTTTATGGGAGATGATTTATTAACGTGCTTATGATTTTATGTAATGTAAGTCTCTTAAATAATCTTGCCCGAGTGGCGCCTGTCAAATTTCATGTGATTGTTTTGGGTAGCTAATAAACCCACTGGAATTTAAATGTTCACTTCATTGGGTCAACCCTTCCATCCCCTTTAGATTTAAAGGTTAAAGAAACAGGTGTTAAGTAAAATCGTATGAGGTAACTTTCTGCAAATTATTCTCAGTCGGATAGCGTTACGAAATTGTTTCATAAAGGATAATTTCGTTAAATATTCTTGAGAAATTGTCGGTGGATAAGCGTTCAATGCAATAAGAAAAAAGTATCCTTATTTTCGGTATTTTATGTAAAGAAAAAGCCATTCCTATAAATGAAGGATGGTGTGAGTATATCTCTTGAGTGTATCTACTGTTACCAGAACTTATCATAGGGAGATTGCAACAAAGCATGCCCAGAGGACGAGCACGTGCTACTTCTTGCCATCTTACTGGTTTTCAAACTGGTGGTATCACTGGCATGAGGTGCACAGGATCATCGAACCGACAGTTCATAACGACTACGGAACGAATGGTGACGTAATGTACTCAGGGAAGCAGTGTGTCAGGAAGTGCAGAAAAGGGTCCTTGCAGAAGGACTACACCTCGTATTGATAATAAGATGGTTCATCTAGCTCTGACGAACAGACGGATGACAACAGTTGCAATCTAGGCAGAGGCTATAGAGAGTTACCACTCACCGTCCGGAACAGCTTGCTGCAAGCTAGACGGCGATATCGAACTGCCATGCGTCGTTTACCACAGACCCCATATCACAGCTAACAGAGACATACATGTTCAGGAGCGAGAGCTAACTGAGATATTGCATGTCATTCTGTGGTGTTCAGCTATGAGTATCGATTCTGTCTGTGGCGGTCAGATGGTTGCTATCGTGTCCGTATATGACTTACTGAAAAGTGACGTGAAGCAGCGATTCTCGACATCCATACCCGTGTAAGTTGTAGAATCATGGTGTGGGTAGTTAATGGATATGACAACAGGACTGAATTGGTAACTGCTGAAGAGGCGCTCAGTCCCCGTAATTATGTGTCATGAATTGTAGATCTTGATGTACCAATCGAACCACTGCACCAAATAGACTATTCCAGCAGGTTATTGCAAAGACCACACACTGCAGTTCACGTCAAAGTCCTTTTGAGAAATTTACAGATCATTGACTTGCCGTTCTTCGTCTTCTAATTTTTACCCTTACAGCAAGTCTGGGATGCCATGCTGAAGTGTCTTTATCTAAGCTGATTCATTTACTTTCAGGATTGATACCCACTTGTATACTTCTGAACTGCATAACTTACGTTTTGGTGCTGTTATAAATTCAAGATGAGTGAAAGACGATTAGCTCCACATTAGCTAGATAGATACTAACAGTTTAATCTAATACAGCAAAGCAATCATCATATATTTGCGTTGTCACACTGTTTTCCTTGCTCCACCCCTCTGGCTATATGCCCGGAAGCGTGTTTCGCCGTCTGATGGAGCGACTATACAGCGATCAGGCAGAACATTATGACTACCGATCTACTATCGATGTAAACCCATCCAATCAATAGCTGCGTCACCCCGCGACGACTGCTAGTCAGGCACACGCACGGTTCATGTGTTATCAGTGAGCGTGCTGTCCCTGTGTAGAATAGGGAATGCGGCGATCTATTTGAGTTTGACCGAGGGCAGATTGTGATGACCCGGAGGCTCGGCACGAGCATTTCCGAAACAGCACTACTTGTCGGGCGTTCGAGGAGTGCTGTGCAGAATGTTCTCAGCATGTGGCGAAACCAAGGAGAAACCACGTCCAGTTGTCGTGGGGTTGGGCTGGGCAGACTGATAAACCAGGACAGGCGGCGAACTGTGGTGGAACTAATATCAGAATTTAATGCTGGCCAGAGTACAAGTGTATCTGAACAAACAGTGCACCGAACGCTCCTAACGATGGGCCTCCGCAGCCGACGACCCATGCACATGCCAATGTTAACACCCCTTCATCGGGAACTACGACAGAAATGGGCACGTGACCATCGGCACTGGACGTTGGGGCAATGGCAGAGAGTTGTATCATCTGATGAATCTCGACAACTTCATCATCCCGATGGGAGGGCGCGAATCCGTCGTCTTCCAGGAGAGCAGCTTCTTGTCACCTGTATTGTGGGATGGAGACAAGCTAGCGGTAGCTCCATTATACTCTGGAGAACATTCACGTAGGCATCCACGAGTCGAGTAGAGATCGTGCAAGGCATTTTGGCAGCCAAGGAGTATCTTACACTGGTTGCAGACCACGTACATCCCTTCATGACGGTTATATTTCCAAACGTCAGTGACAATTTTCAACAAGATAATGCGCCATGTCACAAGTCCAGGAGTGTGATGGTGTGGTTCGAGGTACACAGTGGCGAGTTTCAATCGCTGTACTGGCCCCGCAACTCACCAGATCTTAACCCGATCGAACACCTCAAGGATGTGATTGAACGTTGCATCAGATCTCATCGTTTCCCTCCGCAGAATTAGGTGACCTGTGTGTGCAGATGTGTTGCCAATTCCCTCCAGCGACCGACTAAGGCCTCACTGCTTCTATGCAACGACGCGTCGCCGCTGTTATCGGTGCCAAAGATGAACATACCAGCTATTAGATAGGCGGCCATAATTTCTGGGTGATAAGTGTAAGTCTGTGGACTTAGGGTAAGTTTATCTGTTGTAGGAATAGCTTAGTCAACTTCTGTGTGTACCGAAAGGCAACTCTCCTAGGTCAGAGAGACACCAGAGAGCGATGATCCGCCGCACAGGTAGAATATGTACACTCCTGGAAATGGAAAAAAGAACACATTGACACCGGTGTGTCAGACCCACCATACTTGCTCCGGACACTGAGAGAGGGCTGTACAAGCAATGATCACACGCACGGCACAGCAGACACACCAGGAACCGCGGTGTTGGCCGTCGAATGGCGTTAGCTGCGCAGCATTTGTGCACCGCCGCCGTCAGTGTCAGCCAGTTTGCCATGGCATACGGAGCTCCATCGCAGTCTTTAACACTGGTAGCATGCCGCGACAGATTGGACGTGAACCGTATGTGTAATTGACGGACTTTGAGCGAGGGCGTATAGTGGGCATGCGGGAGGCTGGCTGGACGTACCGCCGAATTGCTCAACACGTGGGGCGTGAGGTCTCCACAGTACATCGATGTTGTCGCCAGTGGTCGGCGGAAGGTGCACGTGCCCGTCGACCTGGGACCGGACCGCAGCGACACACGGATGCACGCCAAGACCGTAGGATCCTACGCAGTGCCGTAGGGGACCGCACCGTCACTTCCCAGCAAATTAGGGACACTGCTGCTCCTGGGGTATCGGTGAGGACCATTCGCAACCGTCTCCATGAAGCTGGGCTACGGTCCCGCACACCGTTAGGCCGTCTTCCGCTCACGCCCCAACATCGTGCAGCCCGCCTCCAGTGGTGTCGCGACAGGCGTGAATGGAGGGACGAATGGAGACGTGTCGTCTTCAGCGATGAGAGTCGCTTCTGCCTTGGTGCCAATGATGGTCGTATGCGTGTTTGGCGCCGTGCAGGTGAGCGGCACAATCAGGACTACATACGACCGAGGCACACAGGGCCAACACCCGGCATCATGGTGTGGGGAGCGATCTCCTACACTGGCCATACACCTCTGGTGATCGTCGAGAGGACACTGAATAGTGCTCGGTACATCCAAACCGTCATCGAACCCATCGTTCTACCATTCCTAGACCGGCAAGGGAACATGCTGTTCCAACAGGACAATGCACGTCCGCATGTATCCCGTGCCACCCAACGTGCTCTAGAAGGTGTAAGTCAACTACCCTGGCCAGCAAGATGTCCGGATCTGTCCCCCATTTAGCATGTTTGGGACTGGATGAAGCGTCGTCTCACGCGGTCTGCACGTCCAGCACGAACGCTGGTCCAACTGAGGTGCCAGGTGGAAATGGCATGGCAAGCCGTTCCACAGGACTACATCCAGCATCTCTACGATCGTCTCCATGGGAGAATAGCAGCCTGCATTGCTGCGAAAGGTGGATATACACTGTACTAGTGCCGACATTGTGCATGCTCTGTTGCCTGTGTCTATGTGCCTGTGGTTCTGTCAGTGTGATCATGTGATGTATCAGACCCCAGGAATGTGTCAATAAAGTTTCCCCTTCCTGGGACAATGAATTCACGGTGTTCCTATTTCAATTTCCAGGAGTATATATATATATATATATATATATATATATATATATATATATACTGTGTTAGTGGAAAGCCAAGGAATTATTACTAGATTAGCAGTAATGCCTACTACTAATCTATTACTAATCTATCAAAATACAGTATTTATTCAAATAAAACCTGCCATATTATTAATTTGGGGCGACGCTATAAGACTGGTAAATACGATCCATCGAGAACATTGACTGTGCACGAGCTCCACCAAAAATACCAGGCAGCAAAAAGATGTGTAGCTCTCGCAATATCTTTGTTGGACGTCACTATAACTCTTTTAAATAGATACACGGTATGCATATAGGTCTCTGCCACCCAAATGAGACTAAGCAGGTGTCATATTACACACAGCACCTCTGCTGTAAGATAAAATTCAGTTGTAGAGTATAGCAAAATTCACGAGCCCTCTGTCAATAAGTCTCCGAAAAAAACTGTAATGAGATACTGTGTATCTCTATCGACGCTGTTGCAGCAGTGGACCACGGCTGCAGCAGCAGAGAGCCTGCAGCCAGCCCCGGGCATACTGACCAGACGGAGGCCGTCCATGTGCTCTCCGTATATGCGTCTGCCCGTTCCATGGAAGAGCCATCTCATTGGCTCCAAGTAAAACCACGGGTTGTGTGTCAATCGAGTTAACGGTCCAAAAATTCTTTCAATGGACTGCAAGACGAACGACAGATTTTGCCAGATAACTCGATCTGCCTCTTAATATGACTGCCAGATAAAGGAGCCCACACACTTAGAAAGATAGAAATACTTGCTGGTTCTCCGAATGTAGTAGGAAGACTATCTTAACAAAGGTTCTAATATTATTTTTTTATTACATGGCTCGTGTATGTTAGCTGCAAGCTGCTGGTTTTACCGATAGTCTTATTTAAAAGAACTCATTATTTAGTAGCAATAACACACCTAAAGGTACTAACAGATCATGACGTTTAAAGTGTTGAACTTTGAGTTTTTACCATGAATACACCTCTCTTGGTTCTCATATATCAGTTGAGCTCCGACGATGCCCGTCTACATCATTATCATTGATGACAAAGCATAAATCAGCTAATATTGGAGTCAAGTTCAGAACCTGATGCTGTCGGAAGGAGAAGGTATTACTAAATTTCTTTATTGTTGTGTTTTAAGATGGCAAATTCGACAAATCATTTTGAAAATAATCATGCATGTGATGTTTTTCTCTTATAGCACTCTGCTGGATATTTTGTTTAGGGACCATACATTTAAGATAGGGTGCATGTTAATAATGTAGCAAATCAATTAATACAACCTTGTATGGGTGTGACTATGAGAAAATGCCGAAATTAGCAAATGCTCGGTTAAAACAGCAGTCCCATTATGCATACGCACATCATACTGATCCGCTTGTGATGAATAGTCATCCAGCAGAACGATTACGACTGTCAGTTAATTGTTTGTGAAATTAATTTCCACATAAAACTAGAGGTATACAGTGCCTGATTTTGTAGCTCATTATAGATCTTGATAGTCTCTTGATAGTCTCTTTAAGTTAAGTATCGAGGCAAGGTAGTGGATCCTGCCATTACCGAACAATCAACTGAAACATCTCTGGGAAGGTACTGTATTCCATACTGATTTATTACAGCTATCAGAGACAGTGTACAGTACAACTGTTAGCGGCGTTGTTTGGTAGCTCATGTAATAGATTTCCAGGTTAAATTATTAAAACTATAGACATTTACGGTATAGCTTTATAATTAGTGATGAGTTCTATACCCGGTATGTATGCACATCCACCCAAGCCATCATCACACTGGACTCGTATTCGGGAGTACGACGGTTCAATCCCGCGTCTGGCCATCCTGATTTAGGTTTTCCGTGATTTCCCTAAATCGCTCCAGCCACTGCCATGATGGTTCCTTTGAAAGGGCACGGCCGAATTCCTTCCCCGTCATTTCCTAAACCGATGAGACCGATGACCTCGCAGTTTGGTCTCTTCCCCCAAAACAACCCAACCCCACACAATCTGCTCCCATCCACTTTTCATCTGTTCCTTCCCCTTATGTCCATCTCCTTCTTCCCCTTCTAATTCCATGCTCTCTTTTTGTCAATCCCGTCCTCCTCCTCCTCCTCCTCCTCCTCCTCCTCCATTTCTCTGCCCATCTCCTCCTGCACCTTTTCTCCATCCATCTCCTACTCTTCAATTTCTCTATCCACTTCTCCTTCTGTCTGTTCATCTTCTCCTTCCCCTCTCTCTTTAGTCTCTTTCCCTACCCTGTCTGTCTCTCTTTCTTTTTTCTTTCTGCACCCATCTCCTAATCTTCACTCTCTCTTGTCAATTTCCCCCTACCCTATCTCTCTCCATCTCCTCCTCTTCTTCTGCCTATCTGCTCCTTCCCTCTCGCTGTCTGCCCATTTCCTCCTCTGTACTTTTCTCTCCACGTTATTATGCTCATATCAATCGGAGGCTGGTGGTTCTTACCTCAATGGTATTTATTTCCAGACTGTCACTAACGTTTTTAACAAGTATGATTGAAATAGTGCCAGGGGCTTGAGCCAAGAATTTTACCTATGGCTTTGCGTGCATACGCACATGTCAGATGTATTTCACATATATTTAACATATTTCACTCGTATTTGTACTCAGATTTCACCTGTATGTTTAGCGAATTTCTCCCTCAACTCAACGTTCATGACGTCGTATCTCCTGAACAAGGTTCTGTACAATGGTATAAGTTTGCAGGTACATCGAGTACTATATATAGCTAGTGTCTGAGAAATGTATTGTGAATTAAGATAGCAACAAATAAGTAATAAATTAAAGCGTGATGCATGATGCGCCACTTTTTCACGCATCTCAGTATTTACGTCGTCATATGTCCTGAGCTATTTGTCAATCAGTGATATATTTTGTGGGTACATTCAGCAGCATATGCGGATACTGTATGCGAAATGTGTTGCGTATAGAGTTAGTAGCAAAGTATTTGACGTAATATCTCCTAAACAATATGTCACACAATGATGAAATTTTTGTGGTAAATCCAGTCATATATGTGAATACTGTCTGCAAAAAGTGTCATGGATACAGTAAGCAGTAAGAAATCAATGAATTAAAAAATCATGCTTAATGCGGGACTTTTACTGCATTAACAGCGAAAATGTAGTAAGCGATAAACTTTTTTCCTTTAATCATTTTCGGGGGTCGTCAGCTAGAAAAAAGTTTTTTAGACGTTTAAAATTATGTGTGAAGTTTATTGCAAGTCTCTAATAGATCTCACTCTCAGATACTGGATGACTGGAATGCGGAATTTGCCCGTCGTGAGCAACACTGGTTTTTCACACCCACCCCTTTGATAAGTTAGTGGTTCTTACCCCCATGGTGATTTTTTCCAGAGAGTAAGAGATATGTGTAGGAAGTGTGGTTGAAATCGGTCCAGTAGTTCAAGAGGAAATGTGGAACATATATATATATATATATATATATATATATATATATATCGATTTTTTTATATCTCACATCTCCTCCAAAGCCACTGTACCTATTTGAATCAAACGTGGTTCTCATATCACAAACTGCCTGGAAATCATGGCTGCAGAGGTAAGGCCTACCTTCTACGGAGGGGGGGGGGGGGGGGGGGGGGAGGAAGGGGAGCGAAAAAGCAGTGTAGCAAATGACGTGCGAAAATTCATAGTTTAGTCTTCCAGTATTTGAGAATGGGAAGACTTAAGAGATTTGCAAAAAACTTTAAATATCATTTCAAACCTTTGCAAAACTTTTGCTCAGTGATGACCCTCAGTAAATATGGAAAAGAATACAAAGTTTATCGCTGGTTCATACAGTGAAACTGCTGCATGACAAATGACGTTTTAATTTATTACTTCTTTAATACTAACTGCATTTGTGGCACAGCTTGCAAACAGTAGTCACATATACCACTGACTGCAGCAGAAAAATTAAATCATTGCACGACATATGGTTCATGAGGCAGGACATCATAAGCACTGAGATGGGTGAGAAACTGCTGCATCATACTGCACCTTTAAATTGATTACTTCGCTGCTATTAGTTCTATTCGCAACACTTCTCACAGAGGGTATCCACGTATGTCTGACATCATTGTACAACACATAGCTCAGGAGATATGACTTCAAATATAGAGAAGCGTGAAAAACTGCAATATTGTTCATGACGATTTACTGAGTCGGTTCACAACACATTTTGCGGACAGTAGCCACTTATAGCACCGGTTGTAGGTGTAAAATTATATCGTTGTAAAACACATAGTTCAGGAGACACGTCATTGACCTTTAGCTGTGTGAAAATGAAATTGCATGGTGAAATTCGCTTGAGGTACAGGTGAAATGCGAGCACAAATACGTGTGAAACATGTTAAATATATGTGAAATATAATTGGTATGTGTGTACGTGGGAAAAACTACAGATACGAAACTCATCCTAAACCCCCAGAATGATTTCAACCAAATCTGGCGCAAATATAAACTACAGTAACGAAAAAAATACTGTGGGGATAAGAGCCACCAGCCTGCTAGCCGCCAGCCTGCTATTGTTGCTGACGTGGTAAAGTGGAGAGAGGAAGGAGAAAAAGGAGATGCTCACAGTTAGCGGTAGGGGGAGATGGACAGACAGATATGGTGGGGCAGTGGACAGAGAGAGGGGAGAGGTAGAGATGGAAAAAGAGAGGGGGAGCAAGAGATGGATTGAGAGAGGAGAGGAGGAGACAGATAGAAAGAGGGGGAGAAGGACTTGATCAGAGAAATGGGGAAGTGGAAATGGAATTAGAGGAGGGACAAGGAGATGGAGAGAGGGAGAAGTAGCTGGTGATCAGAGGGAAGAGGAGCGAGTTGACATTGAGTAGGATAGAGGTGGGACTGGACAGACAGAGGTTAGAGGAGGTGAAAAGAAAGATGTTGAAGGAGGATATGGACAGATTGAGGGGGAAGGGAGAGATGGGCTAATGTACAATTGAAATAAATAAATATCTCAGCAATGCTGGGTACTTAGCTGGTACACATATATGTAGATAAATAGATATGTAAATCCATTTTGATGATTTGTAAGAACCATTAGTCCTAATTACATGGAGTGTATGCATAGTCACCCAAGTCAACAGAGTTTACTTTAATTCTCCAGAAGATGCTGGTTTAAGTCCTATATCAATACATGTTACTATTTATGAAAGTGTAGGACATACACTGGAATATGTCTTAGCATGGCATTATCACAAACAAGGTAAAGTTCATGAATTCAACACTATTAGTCATGTGATCTTCTGCTCATAGTCTTCTGGCCATAGCTTCTAAGAGATGTGAGTTGACTTACTATCCAATTACACTATTTTGTGTTAGTATGCTGTGAGGCAGATACCGCCAGGGCTTAGAGAGGGACGTGGATCCAGCAATGACAAGCAACATGCACTCTAAGAAGTAACAATTTTGATTGTATCTTCTAAGTGGGGCTGCCCTGATGTGAGTTTGGAGATGCATCTGAAAGATGGATATTACTGCATTAGGTGTGAGATATTGATAATGTGGGACTCACAACACACAACATCAGGGAGTGTTACAAGGTGTGGATGCAGCATGTGATATGTTTAGGAACAGTGTTAGGGTTGGATCCAGCACGCACTATGTACTAGCATATTGTTTAGGGAAGATTCACCTGCTCAGAGTCTTGGTTAACAGTTGAAGTTTATTCTTCTGCACAACAATTCCTGGGTAATATTCAGCATGCTTCCATGTATGTATGATCTTGGAGGTAGCATTCAACAGGTGGTTCGGCCAGCACTGTATATGACACTGCTACTAATGCCACCAGCACCTCTGACGATGTCTCTGGTCTTGGGTAGGGGGCAGGGGTAGCCCTCCCCCCTCCCCTGATAGGAAGTAAACACATCAAATACCTTGAATGTGCTCTGTATGTATATTTGTGTGTCTGTGTGTGTGTGTGTGTGTTAGCATTAGCTTTGGCACTTGCTGTCGACGTTTGAAAATATATGTACAATTTGGTCGGTGTGGATTCTGTATAAAAGTTGGGTGGCATAAAAAGTTACATATGGAAAAGTGTAAAAAAGGAAAATGTCGAAAAAACGGTGAAATAAGTATAAGACATGATTATACAGATTATCTGTATTTATACTTAGGAAGTAGCCAAAATTTTTAGAGACATAAACAGTAAATTGAAAGTGTCTGAAGATCACTTGGATACTTTTGTAGAAAGCTACAAGAAAGAGACAACTGTAGGAATTACAGCATCATCTCCCTCCAATTTGACAGAGATCTGTTTGAGAGAGAAAGCTCGTAGCCCCTTCACAAAAAATGAATTTAGTTGATTATGCAGATGGAGGATGGTAGAGATACATGACGTCACACATATATATCGAAATAAGAAACTCATTACACAGATTGGGTAATCGGTAGAGATGGGCTGTAATGATTAGATATGAGGGAGGGTATGAGTCCTCTTGTACCTTTGTAGTGAAAAGACTTTACATTCGTGATAATAAGTCGAAACCGTCATTCTCCCACCAGTTTCTGAGATTATACATATAATATATAGGATATATTTTGGCAGAGAATACCAGTCATCAGAATCAAATTACTTCACTTATGTGTGTGTATGTGAAGAAATTTTATTCTGATGAATACCCATATATATTCTACTTGCAAGTCATATGTATTTGTAAACGGAAATACATTTGGATGCGCCGTAAAGTTATACGTATGGCTCGCATATAGACGTTACTATAGATGAAGTCTCGAGATGTTTACTGATAGAGTATAAAAGGGGAGCTGCAGGCAACTTGGATACCACAATATTTGTCTATAGGATGATAGTATTGCTCGTCGTTTGACAACTTTTTCGAGTGTTCTTCCTGATAGAATGAGTTGCGGAAAATTTACTGATTTCGACACATTTACAGTTGAGTGTTTTGGAGGAGAATGAATACACATTGGCGATGGATGGTCAAAAATGCCGTCGGTACTGATACTGCATCGTATCTCATTGCTAGCCCATTGTGATATTTTCATGTCAGCTGGATCACCAGGGTTGCATGAGATCTTTGTAACATCCTGCGACCTCCTTTGTTCAATATTTTGCCATCAAACATTATTATTGCTTAAAGTATCCAATTGTGCAATGGTGCACGCAGGAAGCAAGAAGATGCTGAGGTAACAATGAACGGTAGGAGTTTATTTCTACAAGATTCGAACAAGAACATTATAACAGAAACAGTTTCTCAATGAAAGGAGCTGGTTAAGAGCTGCAGGTGACAGTCCTATAAAGGCTGCCCAGAGTAGGAGGTTAGCTAGTGTCATTCAGAGGCAAGCTAGTGCTGGCTAGTGCTGTGACTGTGGCACACTCATTACTGCAATGCCTGTCACAGTGAAGTGGAACTGTGTTAGCTACAGGTGTCTGGTAGATCATGGCATGGCGTGTCTGTATTAACAGGAACCAGCCATACGCTGCATCCCCATTCCCTCTGCAGGGCGACGACAAAGCCTTCTTGAGGCATAAATGGTTGTCGTGGTGGAGGCGATAGCTAAGGAAATAGCCCTTCTCGTGCCCATGGAGGTAACATCGTAGCCAACTGGGAGAAATGGAAGGGAGAACAGGGGTAGCAGTGAAGTCGAACCGGTGGCCTGGAGAGGCTCTCTGAAAAGAGGCTGGTGCTCTACCAAGAACAGAAGACCCTGAGTGGCAGAGAAGATGGCTAGGGCTGCGATCAGGGTCAAATGGCTCAGAGTAGAGATGAGGGTGGCATGTGCACTGCAAATTTACCTGTCGGGAAGAAATATGGTGTGACAGGTGGAGACCATGCGGGTGGGTGGGCAGAGTGCATGGAAGGTATGGATGGACTGGCAGTATGTATGGTGTGTAGCACTGCCTCCAGTTGCTAGAGCACTGGTGCCACTGAAGCAGTCTACAGGCAGCACTCAGTGCACGGCCTGGAAAAACAGGAGCCACAGAGTCATCAGTGAGAGATGGACACAGGCTGCTGAAGGCAGAGTCTATGCGTTGGTCAGAGGCACCATGTCAGGTGGAGACATTGTGCTAAGTGGAGGCACCACATTGGCTGCAGGTGTCACGTCAGGTGAACACACTGCATATAACAGATGTGCCACGTCAGGCTACGCATCAAGTTGGGTAATGTTGGAGGAGATGTAGGTGCCATGTCAGGAGCACTTGAGCAAACAGAGATGACATGTTGGGAGGGGCCAGAGCAGACAGGTTTGCCACACTGAGGAGCACCAAAGTGGATGTAGCTAGTGCTGGGAGGTGCCTGAGTGGACTCAGGCACAGTGGCCAGAGGAGATGTGGCATTAGGCACTGGAGCTGTGGACGCCGCAGCTGTAGGGGCTTTGGCAGGGGGTGCCATGCTGGACTATCCAAGGGACATGACTGTGCAAAAGGTGAAGGAGGAGAGCCAGAAGCTGGAGGTTAGGGTTATGGCTGAGAGACTGGGGACCGAGGGGCCTGAGGTGGTTAGGAGAGAAATGTTAGGAAGAATGGAATCTCATGTAAGATTATCAGTGCCGCAAGCAATGAGAGCCAGTGCTGCATCTGGGTCTTAAGGAAGTGGATGTAGTGGCATGGATTCCTGTGTTGGGAGGTGGGTCATTGGGATGGGTGAGGTGCCATTGGAGGAGACCTGAAGCGCCCAGGAAATGCTAAGTGTCAAGTGGAAGCAATGGATTGGTATCTTGGATCAAATAGAGCAATTGCTGAACCCACAAATGAAGAAGCTGCACAAGTGAAAGTACTGGCATAGAATCAGCCATGGGAAATGGGTATGTGAAAAGAGCCCAGAAGTACGTTGGTCGAATGTGCATGGAAGCACACAAATGCAGAGAGGAGGCTGCGAGGCAGAGCACAAATACTGACAATGAAGTCGTAAAGACACAAGAGTCTCGAAAGGCTTATCCTTGTCACCAACTAAAGTTTCCCATTCTGAGATGGTGCATGCAGACAGTAAAAAAGTCACCCCGATACCAATGAACAATAGTTTATCTCTACAAGAAGATGAACAACAGAAACAATTTCTCACACAAAAGAACATAAATATTGTCCTGATTAATTAGAAGATTTGTCATATGTACTTTATTTTAGTGAAGATGTGAGAGAGAGCGCGCAGTCTGCCAAAACATGTTTCACTGCAGTCGGAGAAGTCGGACTGAGTAGCATTTTCGTTGTTTTGATTCTGATGCGCTGTACTTGGAGACACGTCGTAATGGAGGACGGATTCATACTGGTCCAGAAGTGCGGGGGGTGTCTAAAGCCTGCCTTGCGTATAAATACTAGATAGTTGGTCAGTCACGTGACTCATGGAGGAAGGCAAGTGCTGTCTGTGTCAGGTGTTCGTGGGGCCCTTTGTTACTGCACTGGATATTGCAGTGAGGTGGAGCTGCGTTGGCTGCAGGCATCTGATGGAGCGATAACCCACGGGACTATGCTGAGTAGCATGTGGCTGAATCATCAATCACTTGCCACATGCAGTGCCCCTATAGGGTGTGGCTGGCTTATCATGCACCAGCCGTACACTCCACAACTCTTCCCTTCAGAGAGAGATGGTGAAGCCATTTCGGGGCATAGATGGTGGCCGCTGCAGAGAAGGTAGCCAAGAGCACAGACTTATTATTATTATTTAAATAAGCAATTACTCCCGTGATGCAAAGTGGACTGGGTGTCTGTAAACTGAATTTCATCCATTAGTAAGCGTTTAGGGTAACGTATTGCATACAGAAAAAAATAACATTCACTGTATCCATGGCCTTCAGGTATCTACATCGTAGAACACACATAAAAAGGATGTAGTTACAGCGGCACTTTGAGTATATATCCGAAAGTGCTGCCATCTAGTGTGCATATTGCTCGTCATAGCTAGACTCCACGTCCCCACGCCATGGTCCTGGGTATTCATGTCATGACACACAAAGTATAGTGTAATTGGACTGCAAGTTCAGTCACTTTAGAAGCCATGAGCAGAAGATCATATGACTGGAAGTGTTGTCATCATGATCTTCACCTCATGATTTTTTGATACTAGAGTTAAAAGACATTGTTAGTAAAAGTCATCAGCTGTTGGGGTTCATATTGCCATACTAGGATGCATTCCAGTGTTTGTCCTATACCTTTGCGATTACTGAGACACACTAACATGGGGTCTAAACCAACATCTTCTAGAGAATTAAAGTGAATACTATTGACTTGTGTGGATGTGTATATATTACACGTGATTAGTGCTGATAATTGGATACTTAACAGTAGAAAGGTCCGGAGATGATTTCACGGACTTTTTTTTTTTTTAGTAATGCAGATTTCTTCACCATGCATGTGAAGATGTTCTGACATGTTGCTGGGTAGACATGTAGAATTTTATAATTCTGTTATTCGCAGCCAGGGATTCCGTGGCGACCAGAGCCGCTCAAGGAGTTCCATACTCCACCGACGTCACACGCAGCTCATTCGAGTCGGACTGTATGGCCGATGCATGCAGGTTGGATGCTCCTCGTAATCAAAGTGTGTAGTAGCCTTTGATATTTCTACCGACATGTTGAGGTCTTCGATAGTGACTGAAGCCAAAGAAATGAATTAAAATTTGTGCCACGGCAAGGGCTTTGCGACAGTACCTAACAGTTACTGCTAGTGTAGCTGCTCTTCCCCGGTTCTAGGCGCTCAGTCCGGAACCGCGCGACTGCTACGGTCGCAGGTTCGAATCCTGCTTCGGGCATGGATGTGTGTGATGTCCTTAGGTTAGTTAGGTTTAAGTAGTTCTAAGTTCTAGGGGACTGATGACCACAGATCTTAAGTCCCATAGCGCTCAGAGCCATTTGAACCATTTTTTTGCTCTTCCCAAATAGCATCCCATATGAGCAAACCTATGGTTACTCATGCTTGAGGTACTTCAGCTATGCTCGGCTCTGTTGAAAAAAGAACAGCTCGATGTAGTCATAGTGTCGAGCCACCCACATCTGCTTGCATGCCCTACCGTGGATAGAACTGCGAGTTTCTAAAATTCACTGAAATACTAAATAAAAGTTAAATAAATAATTTAATACCCAGGGTTCTATTATAACGGCGGTAATTGACATAGACGACAGAGAGTTATGTTGAATAAAGTTTATTCAAGAAAGTACATCTCAAATAAACAGGAAGTGGTCCTATGATATTCATTTAAAATACAGACAGAAAATACCATTACCAAACACAGTAAAGTTTTATTGAGAGCGTTACTAGAATGGTAGAAAAAACCCCACACTAAACTGTAATCAAACATCCGCGAAAACTAAGTCAATTTCGTAATCACAATAAACGAAATGTTCACCAATTCGAAAACAGTTTAGAGTTCAACATGATGATTGACAAATTAGCAGATGTGAACAAAGGATAGTAAGTCATACTCTATCCAGCCTTAGTTCAGTGAATGAAGCGACAGAAGTTAATGTACTACTCTGGAGCACATTCAGATCTCTCGAAATATAAAGTTCCTTCAGAAATTGAAATATAGTAATGCGTTCACTGCCCGTAATCTACCACCCACACCAGCAAAATCTACATATCATAGGCTGGTCTGCTTTCCAGAATGATCATATGAGTGACCCCTTCAAGGTCTAACCGGAAAACATCCTCAGAAGTTAGTCTCATAGCGGCTGTTCACCGCACAGAATCTGTCACACACGTTTCCAGTACAAACGTAAAAGTTCCCAGAATCGCTCCATTGATCCAGACAATCGGAAAGTCCTAGTCCCCATTTGACTCTCACAGTGTTTCGCTACTGTCTGATTTTCCATTGGCTTTAGGCCATCCCCACCAAAAGTAAATCTTTCTTACATATTATGGACACGGTTTGACTCATCTTGATCATTACTAGATTAAACTAATATGCTATAACAATATTTAAATAAAGAAATATTATAAATATTCGGTCGTACTCAGATCACTCACAATAATTACAGATAAAGGACTGTTCATAAATAAATAAGCTAGTATTCTTGCGCAAGTGCACTCCCGTTAAGTGACAACGAATTATCGTTAAATATTATTTAAACAGTTACTTGTGACTTCTTGACAGAAGCGTCTTATGGTTTTTTAATTCAACTGTGATGTCCGCTAACACATACACTGGACCATTTTTAAATTAGCAAAGTTTTATAATAGCGATTGCCATCAACATTTAAATAAAGTTAGTGGCAAAATAGTAACCTGATTGCTAAATAAAAGCACGAGTATCACAAAATATGAGGTATTGATGCTGCATCTATTTTCTGTGTGAATGTGAAGAATATGATGTTCTGACAAACATTTGAGCAATAAAAAAGATACAAAAGACGTCACAAGTCAATATATAAAGCAGGTACAGATGAGTGGCTTTCACGGATGACAGCTACCACGCAATGCTATCACCTGAGATATCGTTTATTGAAATCACATGAAGCGTTTAAAAGTTGTTACTTCAGAGATTCATTGTGTAAAAGTTTATTCGCTGTGAAATAATAACTTCCGTAGTTTCAAAGATATCAAACTACTGTTGTGCCACTGGATATGCCCCATTTTTCTGGGATTGCAAATTAGTCAGATTTGCGTAAATATTTTATTTGGCTGCGACTTATAGTCGAATCTCAAAGTGTTCTAGCTTAGCCATGTTTCAGCTTCTCTTACACCCTGCTATTGGGGCTTTTTCTCCTGCCATATGGACAACAGCTGTCCAAATTCTCAGCATTGCGATTTACCAGATTTCCGGCCACATGCTCCTTATCTCTGTACCTAGATATGCCCGAGGCGGCCACGTGACGTCCTCGTCCAGCTGACTTCCACCGAGGCCAGTAAGTCCATCTGTCATCAATACCAGCCCTAGGTGGACGAATGACTCGCCTACACACTCATAACGTTAAAACTTGAACCTGGATCTGCTGCTTATTGGGCAGATGTGCCAACAATTACACCACCGTAAAAGTACAGCTAACGTGTGTTGGGATCAGTTTGCCATTATTACTATGGGTGAGAGGTGCCTTGGCCAGAGCTGACAATAGCAGCTGTATGTTTTGTGTCAGCCACCACACTGGACATGATCAGATATATAATTATTCATCTGCTCATCCACTGCTAGCTCAGTGTTCACGGCTATACACCGCTATACACCACACGTCTGAGTTCGAGGAGCAGGCTACCCTACAGGTGATACACTATTCTATCAGGTGGCTGAAGTTACTGGTTGGCCTTATCTCTAGCTGCATATGTTGTAGCGTTGTGCTATGCATGCAGCATCCTTGATTGGAAGCATCAGAATTTTACTATGATCTTACAGTCTAGTAAAATTGTGGTGGCTTAGCAGGTAGTGGTATTATTTATACATAGAGTATCCTTGATTGGTGATCAGAAGTGCTTACAGAATTTCCTATGACTTAATTATTTCTGCCAAAATGTTCCTTCTCAACACATACACTTTGACGCCACACTTGCACTTGTAATAAATGGTTGGCTTGGCGGTGGTAAATAAATCAGTCCCATGTAGCATTGTGATGGGTTGGCAGCATCTTGGCATACATGTAATGTCAGGAACTATGGTGCGGATCTTACGTAATGGGATAAAATACGAAAAATGTTCAAAAATACGTAAACTGTGGAAAATACGAAAGTGGTTGAAAAATAAGTAAAATTGAGTAAGAATGAGAATATTTACATGTTTGCCTGAGCATGTCTCTGCAGATGCCTCGAATGAAGTAATATTAAATTGATATTAACCAACAGACCTCAAGTGGTGTAACTCAACATAATTTATTATTAACAAACAGACAGCCCACAACCTCTCCCTACAATGATCAGCTCCAGTGTGTCCCCCTCCTACTCATGTGCTACAATTATAAAAGACGAAGATGAGGGAGGGGCAGAATGGGGTACTTGATCCTCATTGGTCCAGTGGGTGTTTCCTACCATTTCATTGTGCTTCCATTGCCTGAGAGATGTAGGGAGGGGTTTCGCGCCAATTTTTTGGTATTTAACAACTACAGCAATTGCCTGAGGTTTGTGGATGGCTCCCGTTGGTGATATTGATAAATTCCCAGTCGTTCCCTGGGGAGGAAGGAGAGGGGGTCATCAAGGAGCCCAAGATCGTAATATGACACTGGATGTATAACTTGACACCTGATGTGATAAGATCAATCTATTCCTGAACAACTCCTTGACAATCTGCTATAGCCTTCTGTTCTACTCATTATTTATCTAACACCCTCTCAACAAAGGAAAATTATGAGATCCAACACATCTGCGTTGTGGTCAAGGTGCTAATCACAATGCTACAGAGGAAGTTTTTGGAGGGCTGTTATAATCCTGATGATGTGAAAAATTTCAACTCCAGAACTTGGTGAGTGCTGGTGACACTAAATTCTCCTAATTAAATTTCTCTGCTGTTTTTTATCGAATGAGGAATAAGGCACTGTTAATGATGGCTCATCCGTAGAGTTATTTTTCTAAAAATTAATCTGGAGATAGTACACCAACTCCCTTCCTTGTATTCTAAATATATCCATAACACATTGTACTGACTAACATGATAATATCATCCTAACTATACAAGTAGACGTTTAAGATATGATTCAGATACATTGGGGAAGCACTTCGAAAGAGTAGTTTCTATGTTTAGCAATGTAGTATTTCCGTGTGGTGCCCAACGTCTGAACGGCATTCTATACTGGGACGTGTAAGCTTTTTTAAGCAATCTCTACCGATGTTCCCCATTATCCTACCAGTAAATCTAAACTGGTCATTATCTTTACCTTCATCAAAAACTTTGTGAGAATCGTGACAAATGTCTCTATGTATTGTTATTCTCAGGTGTTTCTGAGTTGAACAGACTCGAATTGTGATATGTTACTCATATAGTCACACTATACCACTTATCTGGATCTCGACAAGTGGAATACAGCTCAAGATTGGATATCATTGCAGCTTTTACTTGGTAACTACCATTAAGAAAACAGATATTTCTGCCAGTACTCGAAGGTAAAGGTAAATCTATCCTGAAGCCGAAGGTGGCATCAGACACCACAGTGCTTTATTAAACATGAATATAATGGTGTTACTATGCACCAGGTGTTATCCAACTTTTTAACTGATTTACCTAGCCGTTTACAGTAAACATACAGTTTAACGTGGATTTCAGCACACGTTAAAATTTGTTACTTTTCACATACACAGAACAGTAGCAGTGGAGTGATGAAAGAAGCAGAATATGACGGAAAAAATTCTACAGTCGATTGAGGATGTCATTCAGAACATTGGATAATTGTATTGAAATTTACATGGCATCTGATTCTATTAGCTATGTCGTGAGTACACAGGGTATTAAGAGTCTTCTATATTTTTGGAATTGGTAATATGGACCAAAACAAGACAAAAGCCACCAGTAAACACGCGCTCTAAACTGCATACTTTAACAGCTATAAGCACTCGTTCACCTCCGCTACATGGAAACACATCTCTTTTACTGTAAGCAGTTTGCTTTCCATATTTTGAGAAGTGGTAGTATGGACTAAAATAAAACAAAAATGTGCAGGAAACATGCGCACTAAAAGCCATATCTAAAAAGCTATGAACACTTGTTTAGTAGAAGAGAGGTATTTCACAGTAGCGAGGAAGAGGACTCATAGCTCTTAATGTATGCATCTTAGAGCCCATGTTTACTCGGAATTTTTCCATGTTTTGGGCTATATTTGCCGCCTCTAAAATATGGAATACTTCAGCCTGCATAATGTGAGCATCACTAGTCATATCACACCTTCTTGGACATAATGGGAAAATTAAAAATTGGTGAGGGAGATAGCAGGCAGGTTTTAATAAGTCAATCAGTTGAAATTTCCATGTCCTACTATTTAAATTAATAGGCTTCGGTCTGGGTGAGTGGGAAGTTTTCCGGAAATGTGTCATCGATAATACGTACTATGTCAGGTGGAATAGTCTACTGTGGTTTCTTTTATATCCTGGTTATCTGTTGACTTATTGCTTCTTGCAGCATGAAATATAAACAAATTTATGCAATTAATATTTTCTTCACTTGTGATCTTCGGTGGAGACCGCCTGTTAATAGTTACACTGACAAAGAACTGTCCTTCGCCAGCCAGAAAAATGTCTGAAAAGACATTCGTACTTGTGTAGATAGCCTGACTGACCAACATGTCTGAGAAACTGGTTGGCGACGCTTTACTATCTTTATTACACTCCAGTATTCCAAACCGGTTTGCAAGCAACACTCAGCTTTCTTGTCGCTAGCAACCGTAGCAGAGCACACAAACATCATCGGTTTCATGCACGTGAGGGAGCATACACTACTATTATATAGGCAGTATAACCGATCATGTTTATACGTGGCTTGTGGAGATACCTTAGTGAGAATTTAAAACAAATGGATCATCTGATGTAGTGGTTTCACGTTAATGCACGTTGTTTCACATTCTATACACTTGGTCATAATAACACAACCAGAGCGTCATACACATTCGAGAAAATCTTGTATAACCACCTATAGCTACAATACATTCCTGCAATGTACCATACAGATGAACCTCCTCTAACTACAATATACGAGGATTCTCCAGAAAGTGAGTTCCGATCGGTTGCGAAATGGAAACCACGAGGAAAATCCGGTAAAGTTTTGTATAGATGTGTTGGGCAGTGTCTCTAGTATGCCTGTCGGTTGTGTCGTGTCGCGTCGCTCTTTTGTTTTGAATGAACAATGAGCACATAAAAATGCGTAGCGAATAGCGTCTCCCGCCAAGTATGAGGGCCTGAGTAGAGATTTCGCGCCGGCCGGTATGGCTGAGCAGTTCTCGGCGCTTCAGTCCGGAACCGCGCGACTGCTATGGTCGCAGGTTCGAATCCTGCTTCGGGCATGGATGTGTGTGATGTCCTTAAGTTAGTTAGGTTTAAGTAGTTCTAAGTTCTAGGGGACTGATGACCTCAGCTGTTAAGTCCCATAGTGCTCAATGCCATTTGAACCATTTTTGAAGAGATTTCGCCTGTGTCATGCAGTCCACATAACACAACTGTCGAGCAGTTCCTTCTTCATGCCAAATCTCGGCCGCACACTGCAGGAGCAATGAAGACGCTCCTGCAGCGTTTCCGTTAAGAAGTGTTTGATCACCCACAATGCAGTCCGTAATTGGCCGAAAACACAGGCGGCTGCTTTGCATGACGAGGATATTGGAAAGTTGATACAACACTACAACACTTGAAGTTGTAGCAGCGACTGTGTAGAGAAGTAGGCGGAAGGTGTACCTAACAGTTGCAAATACAACGTTTCTGGTTTTCACTGTAGTTTCCATTTCTCGACCGATAGGAACTTACTTTCTGGACAATCCTCGTGTTATTGCAATAGCTTATATAGACGAATCTCCTCAAACTACAATAAATTCTTGCAGTAGTACATACTGCCATACTACAGTATAGTGTTTCACACCAAAGTGACTATCGGCTTTGAATAGTTCAACCTGTTACCAGCCTCAGGACTTTCATTCATCTAACAACGAGGCAGCTGCGCTTTACGCGCCACCAGCTAGTCGGCATCTACATTTACAGCTACATCTACATACATACTTCGCCAGCTACAGTGCAGAAGGTACTTAGGATTGTACCATAGTCAGAGATTCCTGCCGTTTCAGTCACGTTTGGAGGGCGGGAAGAATGACTGCTTAAACGCATCTGTTCATGCTCTGGTTAGTCTAATCTTGTCATCATTATGTCTAATTCAGCAATATCTAGCGGAATGAAAAATGTCTCTAGTTTCTTCTCCTGACACAGTTCTCGAAACATTAATAGTCAGAAACATTAATAGTCAGGTTCCACTGAATTACTGGCATTAAAATTTTCGTGAAACTCTCCCGTGAGTCAAAGAAATGTGTGACCATTCGTGACGCCCTGTATTGTATGTAGTCAGTATCCCTGTTAGTCCCATTTGGGAAACACACAACTCCGCTATATTAAGATAGGAGGTACAATGTTTCGTAAGCAGTCTGCTTCGGAAGTTGAATGAATTTGGCCAGTATCGTACCAACATACCAGAGTCTACCACTTGGCTTAATTACGATTGAGTGCAGGAATCCAATGGCAACATTGGATCAAATTTGATTTTTTACCTTTGACCTGATCCTGTTCATCCATACCCCTCCATCTCCACCTACCACTCTCTTCACTTCCACTCGCCCCTCCCCCCCCACCCCCCACCCCGTCCGCCCACCTTATTCCTAAGCCACATTCCATCTCTCTTCTCCCCTTTCCTAATCCATGCTACTTTTTCGGTAATAGGCTAATCAGAGAGCTTCTAATTCAACACACATCTTGCATACGCCTAATAACAAAATCTAATCACATTTTTCAACTCCTTCTTACGCCACACTCTTTTCTTATAAATAGTCCAATCAAAGAGCTTCTATATCAATTGTGTTACATATACTTATCTCTACCAACTACAGCTCAGTATTTTACTGCCATATCACGCTGTCCTCTTACATTTGTTAAGTCTTCCTTAGGCGACACTCACGTTTTGGAAATAATACCAATCAGAGAGCTTATAAGAAGGTCTCGTATTATTTTTTAAATGTTTTGCGTGACTCTAATGAGTAGATGTCTTGCACCATATCAAAACATTTTCAAGAAACTTGAGATGTGAAGCTATTAAACGTCATAGCTTTAATAGTTTTAGATTCGCTCGACAACTAAAGCTTTCAATGTAGAAAACAAGGCATACTGATTGCCAGCTTGATGGAATGAATGTTAAAATTTCCTTACTTAAGTCGGTTTGTGAATGATTCGGAATCCTATTACCTCTTCTGTATATTTCTCTGAACTGCGTCTGCAACCTCACTACCAGTTTTAGTCTGTAGAGTGGTGACGCATCCGTAATTGGAGTACACATTATTTATTGGTGGTAAATATTTATCCTCCTAATTATATTTGGAATATCCAGTCAGGTCATCTCAGCCTGATGAAGGTCATAATTTCCTTTCATGTTAAGTACTCTCCTCGGAAAATTTTGAATGCTGGGATTGCAGCTCTTGGGCTATTTCAACTTACATACGCATTACAATGAGGAAAATGAATGGTTTAGTCAACAAGAGCAATATCTTGCCGGACTGAGGCATAAACAATAAAATATGGCTAAAATATTACAAGTGTAATAACAAAAGAACCTCGCGATGTAAGTGTTATTACGTTATAATTATCGTTTGGACTATGGCTAGTACCACATCACAGAAAAAATTAACGATACATACAGAGGTTGGACAAAATTATGGAAGCACTGTGGGAAGTGGGTGCTTGAACATAAATGCAGATGTCAGCCAAACCTGCTCGTTGCACTAGTGTATTTGACCACGAACGGCATTTCTGCAATGTTCTTAATGCGTCACAAGTACGATTCGTCTTGAGAACAGTGTTCTGTATAATTATGGGTGAATTATGTCGGGGCCAAGTGAATTCAAACAAGGGTAACACGTTGATGTTCATATGGCGGGTCCTTCCGTAACGATGGAGTCGAAGAGTTTGGTGTTTCAAGAGGCACTATATCGAAGATTTATGTCACATAAACTAAAAGGAGTAAAACATCATCCAGTAAGTCACAAAGTGTAAAGTGTGTGTGTAGAGTGATCCTCACGGACAGTCATCGATGTGAATTGAGACGAAAATGAAAAGACGATAGCAGCAAAAGTTACTGCAGAACTGCCTGTCGCACTCTTGAAACCTGTCAGCACAAAATCAGCACTAATTGCTGAGTGAGCTGGAATTCCCAAGAGTGCTCGTCACGGGAATACATAGTGACGAAGCCATAAAACATAAACCATGGAGAAATGGAAGAAAGTCATTTTCTCGGAAGAGTCTTGTTGCACACTGTTTAAAACTTTCTGCCAAGTTTACGTCCGAAGAGTGAAACACGGCTCGGGCTCAGTGATGATATGGACAGCGATACCGTGGAACTCCATACAGCCATACCGTAGAATTCCAGGCGCCCCAAGGTCACTCTGAAAGGTCACATTACTGTCAAGGATTATGTGACCATTTTGACTGATCCGGTCCATTTCATGATACAATGATTGCTCCCCCGTGATGACGCTGTGTTCAAAGACGGTAGGTCCACTGTTCACACAGCTCACATCAATCAGGACAAGTTTTGTGAGTACTTGGATGATCTCCCCTGCCCACGACAATTGCCAGATCTCAATATTATTGAGCTTTTGTGGTCTACCTTAGGAAGAAGGGAAATCGATTACTATCCACCTCCGGCGTTCACCTGAACTAGCCAGTATTTTGCAGGAAGAATGGTATAAGACAGGGCAGTTTTGAATACCAACGGTCTTCCTGTACGGTATTATGCATGGTAATGTGTTGCGTTCACGGTGTTTGCATGTTTTTTCCAACCCCTGTATGCACATATTTAACTTAATTTAGAAAAATTCATAATTATATATTAATTAATTCTACTGATTTTACAATCACAGAATGTCACACATATCTGTCCTATTGATGTGTGTATTCAACTGATTTCTTTGTTGCCATCAGGTACTCCTCCATGTCCCTATAAAATGGTCGTTTCCGGCGTTCACGTGTGATATGCTGAATGGTTTGTTGTTCTGCACTTCACTCTCAGCTGAGCGATGTTCTTAATAGTAGTGGACGTATAACATTCCTAACCATAGACCCCATTGTTCACCTTACGTACACAAACCGGCGACTTGCCCTATCTCCATTATGGAAACATAACTCTAACTTGAGCACTTGTTTTGTCTATTTAGGTCTAAGTAATGGGCTATAACTGTCATTACTTTACCATACGGTAAGGTTACTATACTCTAAAATTACCAGACTGTAACGTCATGTGTCTTGAGTAACTGAACCGAACTATCTTTATTTGATCTTAGAGAGTGCACAGCCCGCTGTAATATTTGTTTAATACACTCCTGGAAATGGAGAAAAGAACACATTGACACCGGTGTGTCAGACCCACCATACTTGCTCCGGACACTGCGAGAGGGCTGTACAAGCAATGATCATACGCACGGCACAGCGGACACACCAGGAACCGCGGTGTTGGCCGTCGAATGGCGCTAGCTGCGCAGCATTTGTGCACCGCCGCCGTCAGTGTCAGCCAGTTTGCCGTGGCATACGGAGCTCCATCGCAGTCTTTAACATTAGTAGCATGCCGCGACAGCGTGGACGTGAACCGTATGTGCAGTTGACGGACTTTGAGCGAGGGCGTATAGTGGGCATGCGGGAGGCCGGGTGGACGTACCGCCGAATTGCTCAACACGTGGGGCGTGAGGTCTCCACAGTACATCGATGTTGTCGCCAGTGGTAGGCGGAAGGTGCACGTGCCCGTCGACCTGGGACCGGACCGCAGCGACGCACGGATGCACGCAGAGACCGTAGGATCCTACGCAGTGCCGTAGGGGACCGCACCGCCACTTCCCAGCAAATTAGGGACTCTGTTGCTCCTGGGGTATCGGCGAGGACCATTCGCAACCGTCTCCATGAAGCTGGGCTACGGTCCCGCACACCGTTAGGCCGTCTTCCGCTCACGCCCCAACATCGTGCAGCCCGCCTCCAGTGGTGTCGCGACAGGCGTGAATGGAGGGACGAATGGAGACGTGTCGTCTTCAGCGATGAGAGTCGCTTCTGCCTTGGTGCCAATGATGGTCGTATGCGTGTTTGGCGCCGTGCAGGTGAGCGCCACAATCAGGACTGCATACGACTGAGGCACACAGGGCCAACACCCGGCATCATGGTGTGGGGAGCGATCTCCTACACTGGCCGTACACCTCTGGTGATCGTCGAGGGCACACTGAATAGTGCACGGTACATCCAAACCGTCATCGAACCCATCGTTCTACCATTCCTAGACCGGCAAGGGAACTTGCTGTTCCAACAGAACAATGCACGTCCGCATGTATCCCGTGCCACCCAACGTGCTCTAGAAGGTGTAAGTCAACTACCCTGGCCAGCAAGATCTGTGGATCTGTCCCCCATTGAGCATGTTTGGGACTGGATGAAGCGTCGTCTCACGCGGTCTGCACGTCCAGCACGAACGCTGGTCCAACTGAGGCGCCAGGTGGAAATGTCATGGCAAGCCGTTCCACAGGACTACATCCAGCATCTCTACGATCGTCTCCATGGGAGAATAGCAGCCTGCATTGGTGCGAAAGGTGGATATACACTGTACTAGTGCCGACATTGTGCATGCTCTGTTGCCTGTGTCTATGTGCCTCTGGTTCTGTCAGTGTGATCATGTGATGTATCTGACCCCAGGAATGTGTCAATAAAGTTTCCCCTTCCTGGGACAATGAATTCAAGGTGTTCTTATTTCAATTTCCAGGAGGTGCAGGACGTAAGCCATGGCGTCGGGGTAACGTCCCGAAATATCACCAATATTATGTCATAAATATGATTGATAAATAAATCTGTAATGAGCACATTGCTTAGTAATTGTTTTAGTGCTGCAGGAAGGGATTACCGGCAGTGTGCGTGACGACATACTGGTTTGACAACAAGTGTTCCAGAAAGAGCTGTGACCTCCCTGCTGTTTACTGTGGCATCGCACGTGGCAGAATGAGAGTGTAGGGGGTGTCTGTATGCCACTGTAGGTTTCAACAGAAGATTGATAGGGTGGTGTTGCAGCTATACAGCAGATACCAAGTACGTGGCTCCAGACACAGAAACAGGAGAGGAATAAATGGACAAAGAGGAATAGGAGGAGGAGGAGATGGATGAAGAGAGAGGTAGGAGGTGATGGACAGAGAGGAGGGGAGATGCAAATTCTCAGAGTGAGGAGAGGAAATGGAAATGAAAGCTGAGAAGAGGAAATGGCCAGAGTAGGTGAGAGCAGGAAATGGCCAGAGTAGGTGAGAGTAGGAGATGGACAGAGGAAGTAGTGGATAAGATAAACAAGAGAGATGGGCATACAGACAGAGAGAGAGAATGAGATAATCAACAGGGACAGTGAGGAAAAGAGGGAGAATGAGTGAGGGGAGGATATGGTCGCTGAGTGGTGATGGAGAGTGTGGATGGATGAGGTGATGGACAGATAGAGGGGGATTAGGTGATGGACACAAGAAGGTTGGATGATAACATGGTCAGTGAGAGGGGGAAGAGTGAGATGGACAGAGAGGATGATGAGGTGTGGATGAAGAGGGGGAAGTGGAGGAGGAGACGGACAGACACAGGCAGGAGGAGATGGGCCAAAACTGGTGAGGAGGATATGTAGAGAGATGAGGAGGTGATGAATAGAGAAAGGGGATGGAGGAGATGGACAGAGAGAATGGGAGAAGAAGATGGAGAGAAGAAAGGACGACTAGATGATAGACAGAGAGAGGTATGAGTGGGAGACCAAAGGAGCATAGGAATGGCGAAAGGTTAGAGAGTTTGGAGAAGATTAGATAAGCAGAAAGATATGAAGGAGGAGATGGGCACAGAGAGGGGAAGGTAGCGATGGAGAGAAGAAGGAGGAGATTTTTCATCTCCTTCTACCCCTTCCTCTGTCATATAGAAGGGATGGGGGAAATTGACTGAGTCTTGGTTCATAATGAGAGACCAAGAGAGTGGGGAATAGGGGATGGGTGGAGATTGATGGGAGGAGCAGATGGACAGATATTGGAAAGTAGGAGTTTGGCAATGGTAGTGAAGAGGAGACAGACTGAGAGAGAGGGAGGGGGAGATGGACGTAGGGAGAGGAAGAGGAGATGGACTGAGAGGGAGGTGGTGGAAATAGACAGGGTTTCGAGAAAGGAAGACATATGAGGAGAGAGATGGATAAAAGGTGCTGGAAAGAAAGGATTTCAGACTAGGTGAAGGAGGAAATGGACTGTACAAGGCGCCAGAGGAAATCGATAGAGATGTAGGGGCAGAATATGGCAGAGAGAGGTAGGAGAAAGAAATGAACAGAGAGGGATAGAAGGAGGTGATGGATTGAGAGACGGAGGAGATGATCAGGAAGAGGGTGGAAGAGGAAATGGTCAGAGAAGCAGGGGGAGGGCATGGACAGAGAGTGGAGTGAGGAGGAGGTGGAAACAGAAATGGGGTGTAGCTGTTGTACAGTGAGAGGGGGAAGACCAAGATGGACAGAGAGAGGGGGGGATGAGGGAATGGCCAGAGAGAATGTGGAGAAGAAGATGTACAGAGAGAGTATGAGTAGATGAAGGCGGCAGTGGGACATGAGAGGAAGAGATTGACAAGGTGGGGTAGGAAGTTATGGACACAGTAATAGTGGAGGAGGAGATGGACACAGGGAGTGGTTGAATGAGACAGACAGATAGATAGATGGAAGAGGAGGATATGGATAGCAGCTGGGGAGGGGGGGGGAGGTAGATAAAGAGGGGTGAGGCGGATATATGTGCAGAATATATGAGCTGCACATGCATGTACGAAACTGGGGTATACAGCTACTATGTGTATAAGTAGCCACTCAGTACATAACTCGTAAGGTAGAATTCGAGCAATGAACAAGCAGATTAAGAAGTAGAAGCAAGGTGGCTCTCTGCTTAATCGTGTTATTATCAACTTATCAATATTACTTCATAAACGTAGCTGCACATAGTGTTGTCGAAGAACATTGTTGGCTGGCACTGAGCGCTGTGGGGCTTTACATTTGAGGTCATCAGTCCCCTAGAAATCAGAACTACTTAAACGTAAGTAACCTAAGAACATCACACACATCCATGCCTGAGGCAGGATTCGAACCTGCGACCGTAGCAGTCGCGTGGTTCCACACTGAAGCGCCTAGAACCGCTCGGCCACTCCGGCCGGCCAAGAACATTGTTGCCTGGATCACATGAATGACGTGATGTAGGAGTCAATCCATTAAATGAATAGTGCGAGGAATGTAACATCACTAATTCATTACACACAGATCGTTTGTCAGACATACATGGAGCAACTTGATAACTAATGATACAAATACTGCAACGAGTAAAAGCAAAAGATACAAAGCTAAGTGAAAAGCTAGCAGGTTTTACAATGGCTAGTACAATCAAAGCTAAAGCTATAACGGCAACAGGTAAAAAAGAAGGATAAGAGAAAGAAGATCACAGGGAATGTTAAGAGCAAAGTAATTAAAGAAAGTTGGAGGTACTATTAAGTAAATGACGCCAGGCACTGACCAACACAACAGCAGCTGTAAAATTTGCTCAGAAAAATTGCTGCACAAGTTGTTCCAAAAGTAACCCATTGCCAGAACAAAAGGAATATTACTGATGTGTGTATTAATGGCACGGCAGGAAAAATATACAGGTATAAAATGAATACAAAGATTATTGTAACACACATAATCCAATGTCCATATGCTAATTATGGCACAATGAAAGTCCTAAAAGAATGAGCGAAAGTTAAAGTCCAGAAGGGACGGACAAACGTTTAAGTGCGGCCTGCTGATGGAAACAAATACAAATATTACAAAGTCAAATTCCTGGTCACGGCGTCGGGGGATGCATCTGTTCCGTGTTAAGGCTACAAATGGTGTATGTCGACAGTTGGAAAATCCTGGAGGCCGAGCTCGACGTGGACGGCGTCGTCGTCGTAACAAATGCTCCGGAGTGATATCCCGATTATAGGAATGCTTTCGCAATGTGCGTCTGTCCAAGAAACTCATATGGAGTGAAGTGATAAGGTAAAGCCTGGGCATCAGCCTTAATTCTGCCCGGGTGTCACAATACAGCAGGTAATGCTTTCGGCAACGTGTCCTATGGAGGAGCAACGGTCTACAGGGTCAGTGACCTCCGGCGGTGCTTGATTTGCGGCCTAATGGCCCGCCAGAGCTCAGCCATACCTTGTCTGACATCTGAAGAGCTGTACCCTGCCAAGACTGCCCGCAAAACGAGCGTGTGGTGTAGGTTGCTAGGTAAGAAGGTGCAAGGCCTGGATACACCAATTATATCTCATTGCGATATTCGCTGTATATCAGCGTTTGGAGGATTACCTAGAGGCGCAAAAGGTGTTCCTAAAGCTGTTATTGATGCAAACACTGTTTACAAAAAGCTATCTGAGGTATAAAGACAGAATCCTTGCAATAGCAGTTTTTGAAGGGGGAATGATTATATATTGGATCGTATGAGAAAGCCGGATTGGTCTGCGTTTCACAAAAAGACTTCTCCCCAAGAAGTACTCCAACAAGACCCCTTACTAACATTATGTTAGAATATTATCTTAGAGGATTGTGCTAAGAAATTGGTAATAACAATGTGACTGTTAACCTTCAGACACAAAGTGAACCTGGTTCACACGGGGTATACATAAGGAGGGCAATAGTGTGTATCGTGTCGACAGATTTTTCAGTTTACTACCTCCTCTGGACATAGTGAAGTATATCAAAAACTGAACAGTCAGGTATAACTATAATACTGTCCAATAATTTGAAGGTCAGCGGTATGGCCACATTTCTTTAAAATTATTGACAAATTAGCAGGTATTTTACACTGTACTGTCAGTATCACAGTGGATGTCGTTGAATGCAGGTAAAAACTCGATCATGACCGCCTCCTTCCACCCCATGCCAAATTCTTCTCATCATGAGGGTGAAATTGAGTTACTCAGCCAATTCACCTACAGCTTCACACCAGTTATTGCGTACAGAAACAATAATATTTACTTCTGTAATTAGACAGGCAATCAGGAAAATCTGGAAAGAGTTACTGTGAAACGTGAAACTTAGGAAAACCATGACGCTTTTTCCGCTTTGTTGAGAGAGATAGATATACAACAACAATAATAACTACGAAGACGTTGCAGAGAAACAGAATAAAGTCAATATAAAATTAAACATCAGTTACAATAAATGTCTGATACGGTGCGAGATGTGGAGTAACTCAGAATGTTAACGTTCTATATGCTGAATGTCGACTTTCTGAAGGTTTTTTTCATAACGCTGCTCCACACACACTCCTTTACTTCTGGCCTGCAGTATGATTGCCATTTGTGGCAAGATATGGTTCATAATCAATTAGAGATCAAGACGGGGAAATCTTATGGGTTTCGATGGCGACAAGATAACTGTTCAGTTACATGGAAACGCAATGGGTATCGCATAAAGGCAGCATGTTATGTCTGAAAGAAAAAAGAACATGAATGTAAAAATTGTGTTAATTTCTCACAGTCAACAGATGCTATCATCACGAGGATATACAGTCCTATACTTACTAATATCACTCTATGCGAGCTCTCATTCGGCATGGAGTTGAGTAAGGAAGAAGAAGAAGAAGAAGAATTTTATACTGAATGTTGGAGAAAAAATTCTCGTTGATGAATCTGCTACTCTCATGGAATATCTTAATTATAAACTGGGCAACCTATTTTCGCTTACAACGATCGTATATCGATTGTGATACAAAATGAAAACACTTCCCCACTGTCCAGCGAGTTTCATCTTCATACTGAAGGAAGACTTCTCGATGAAACGGAAGTGCGTAAATATGTTGACACTGACCTAATAAAAACTGCACACTTCAATTGTATTCGGATGACGTGATGTTTGCGGCGGATGCGAGGATGAATCTTGAAAGTAAAGTCCAAACATGATACGATCATCTAGAAAGATTTGCATTACATTTAAACATCTACGAGACTGGGTACCTCTAAACAATTACACCTCCAGGAACTATACAGACTAATGGAGCTCCTCTTACCAAGGTGAACACATTTAAATAACCAGGTTTTTGCCTACAGAGTGACAGAGATTTTACTTCGCAAACATTTGTTGGGCTGAGAATGGGCGTAGCCCAAAACAAATCACACTCTATAAATACAGATTTTAGTGGGAACTCGGGTTTTCTTTAGTCCAGTCTTCCCATCCAGCTACTCTTCATCACCCACACTCAGTCCATTCCATCCTTCTCCTCTTCCTGTCCCTCTGCTCTTACACCTCTTCCTGTCCATCTCCTCCTTCCATATCTCCCTGTTTGCTTCTCATTCCATACCTTTCTATCCATCTCCTTCCACCTGTCTGTCATTATTCTCAACCTACCTCTATCCATTTCCTCCTTCACCTCCTCCATCATATCCTACTCCCAGCTCTTTTTGTCCATTTCCCCCTGCACCATCATTTAGTCCTTTTCTTTCCCATCTTTATAATCACTTTCTCCTCCACTTTCTTCCAGTCCATCTTCTAATCCTCTTTCTCTCTGTCGATATCTATCTCTCTCCACTCTCCACCCATCTCCTCTTCTTTCTACCTTGTCTGTCTCCTTCTCCTCTTGTTTCTGTGTATCTACTTATCCACACTCTCCCTGTCCATCTCCTTCTTCCAGTCTCTCTGTCCATCTTCTCCTCCCTCTCCCTCTGACCATCTCCTCCTCCCCTACTTTCTATTCATCTCGTATCACTACTCTGTCCTACTCATTCTCAGATTCTCAATCTCTGTTTCATCCTTCCCCTCTACCTACCCATCTCCTCCCATTCGTTCTGTCAATAAGCTCTTCGCTTATTTCTCTGTGTATTTGCTCCACAGTCCTTTCTTTATCCATGTCCTCCTCACCAATCGCCCTGTCCATCGCCTTCTCCGCTTTACTCTGTCCATACACTCCTCCTCCTCCTCTTCCTCCTCCTCCTCCTCCTACTCATCATCATCATCATCACTGTCACCTTCTCGCCCTCTCTGTCTACATCCCCATTGTTCCTCTTTCTATCTCTTTGTCTTCTCCTACACCCTCAATCTGTCCTTCCCGTCCTCTGCCTTCTCTCTTTGCATCTCCTCTTCAACCACCTCTCTCTCTCTCTCTCTCTCTCTCTCTCTCTCTCTCTCTCTCTCTCTCTCTCTCTCTCTCTCTGTCCACCTCTTCCCCTGACCTTTCTGTCCATCTTCCTCATCATCATCTCTCTGTTCATTCCCTCCCATCTATGTCCATCTTCTCCTCTACTCTCAGTCCATTTCCTCTTCCTTTTTCTATCTCTTCATATCTTCCTCCCTCTTTCTCTCTATCTATCCCTCTCACCTCTTCCTGTCCATTCTCAGCTCCCCAACCCCTCTCCATCTCATCCTCCTCTCTCTCTGTATCACCTCCTTCACTTCATTCTGTTCGTCTTCTAGTACTGCCTCTCTATGTACACTTCCTCCTCTTACCTCTGTGGGCCCATCTCCTCATAACAGCCTCTCTCTGTCTACCTCCTCCTCCTCCTTTTCCTCCTCCATGTTTTCTCTGCCCTTCTCCTCTCATCCCATCTTTGTGGTCATCTCCTCTTTCCCTCTCTCCTTGTCCATCTGCTTCTCCCCCACTCTCTATCCATCACCTCCCTCTATTTATCGCCTCCCTCACTCTTCCACTATTATCCTGTCCTCATTCACTCCTATTCCCCCTCTGTCTCCTCTTCCCCCCTCCCCACAACCACCCTGTCAATCTTCACCTTTCCCTTCTCTTTATATGAGTCTTCTCCCTTCTCTCTATCTGTTTACTCCTCCTTCCTCTCCCTGCCTATCTCCTCTTTCCTCTCTTTTTGTTGATCTCCTCCTCCCATTGCCTCTGTTCATTTTGTCATCCTCCCTATTCTGTCCATTATTTCTTAGTCCCAGTCCTACTTGTCCATCTTCCCCTCTTTCACTCTATGTAAATCTCGTCCACCCTCTCTCCATGTCAATCTCCTACACCTTATCTCTTGCTTTTTTTCTTCCTCTGTGATATTTGTGTCCATCTCGTCCTTCCTTCTCTCTCTTTCAACCTCATCTTTCCACTTACATTTGTCTATGTTCTCCTTCCCCCCCTCTCTGCCCATGTTCTCCTCCACTGACTTCCCTTTTCTACCTACATCCTTCAGCTCCCCCTCCTCTCCCTTCATTCTTTCCAACCGCTCCTCCTCCTCTCTGTGACCATCACCATCACATTCTCACACTGACTACTTCCTCCTCCCCCTCTCTCTGTACGTTTCCCTCTCCCCCTCTCTCTGTAGATCTACTCCTCCCTCTTCTCTCTGTCCATCTCCTCCTCCAAATTTTCTCTGTCCATCTCTTTCTCCTCACCCCCTCTGTCATTTTCCTCCTCCCCTCCCTCTCGGTATATCTTTTCCAACCATCTCTCTGTCCATCTTCTTCTACACCCTCTTTTTCTGTCCATCTCCTCCTCCCTTATCTCTCTGTCCAACCCATCCTCCCACCTCTATTTCTCCATCTCCTCCTCCCCATCAGTACGTCGGGGCAGTGAAAGATATTCCAGCACATCACAACTGAGGTTACTCTCATGCTGTATCCATATACGAGACGTGAGAAAGAATTCCCACCACTTCCAAGAGCAAATGCCCCATGTAGGGGAGAGACTTTATAGACTACGGATAATGTTAGGGACGTTTCAACAGAAGGATCCACGTACATGGCACCTGATGGACAGCTGCAGACACCTCCCATCAACCCTCTGTTGACAACTTGCGCGGCGTGCAGTCACCCCCCCCCCCCCCCCCCTCACGCGCATTCCGCCACGAGCGATGCCACAGCATATAGAAGGGAGATCGTAGCTCCCTCCAGAATACTGGTTGTCAAACCAGTATGATGTCATGCCCATTCCGTAGTCCCTTGCCGCCACACTACCAGAGACTACCCGACAATGTGCTTGTTACAGGTTAATTGGTTAATCATATTTATGACATAATAATGATAATTCAACAACTTACTCCGATGCTACAACTTACGTCCTGCACATGGCTAATGCTATTAAACGAATACTACAGTGAACTCCCTGAGATCAAATAAAGAGTTTGCTTCACTTCCTGGGCACACACGATATTACAGTATGTGTTCTTCTAGAGACTAGCTTGTTTTTTTTTCTCTCTCTTCTCTTTTTCCTCTCTCTCTTCTCTTTTTTCTTTCTCTCTTCTCTTTTTTCTCTCTCTCTCCTCTTTTTCCTCTCTCTCTTCTCTTTTTCCTCTCTCTCTTCCCTTTTCCTCTCTCTCTTCTCTGTTTCCTCTCTCTCTCCTCTTTTTCCTCTCTCTCTTCTCTTTTTCCTCTCTCTCTTCTCTTTTTCCTCTCTCTGTTCTCTTTTTCCTCTCTCTCTCTTCTCCTTCAAGTTTAGATTGCCCCCCAAAGATGGGGGGGGGGGGGGGGGAAGCGGCGGCGGAGCTGGCAGCTCTTAGTACTCCGCTCTTCAGCCTACAGAATGTGTCATTTTTAAAAAAAATAAAATAATAAAAGCAAGCGACAAAGTCGGTGACTTAAATGGTAAAATGGCGGAAAATTGTGGAGCTTAAAACATAAAACAAAGGGTTGCTGATGCTAATGAAGTACACAGGAAGCAGACAGATAAAATAATAGACAGACAATTAAAAAACACGGTGACAGCATGATTTCTGTTCGCAACACTTTGGAAAGACGCGCAACACTGAATACTCACTTGATAGCTGTACTAAGAAGTTGGCACAAATATGACACACCACATCCGAGGGCAGTCGGGGAAACCTGGAGGATAGATGACGGTAGAGAAAAGGGGGGAAGGAGAGGAGGGGGACACCCGACTCAGCATGTTTTAATTCCGGGTTACCATCTCCTGCGAGAAGATCGCTTTGATGGCTATGAAGGTGCCGCTGTCTTTATTAAACATGGAACTGACTAGACACACCCGAATTTAGCTTTGTGTACGAAGACTGTTGTTGCAACACAAGTGGACGTAACATAAAACTCTTGTCAGTATACCGAGCACCAGATAGGAACATTTCTTGCGAACAACTGCGTGATTTGATCGACGCTATTGTGCATTCTAAGATAGTAAGTGATCTCAAAGCACATTATTCGGAGTGGAACATGGCACGTACGGACAAATCAGGTAGACTGGTCACGGAGGTAACACGAGGGCGTGTTGAAAAGTTACGGCGCCGAGTTCTTTATTCTGTCCTCAGTATCGGTTCAGGTATTATACACTCCTGGAAATTGAAATAAGAACACCGTGAATTCATTGTTCCAGGAAGGGGAAACTTTATTGACACATTCCTGGGGTCAGATACATCACATGATCACACTAACAGAACCACAGGCACATAGACACAGGCAACAGAGCATACACAATGTCGGCACCAGTACAGTGTATATCCACCTTTCGCACCAATGCAGGCTGCTATTCTCCCATGGAGACGATCGTAGAGATGCTGGATGTAGTCCTGTGGAACGGCTTGCCATGCCATTTCCACCTGGCGCCTCAGTTGGACCAGCGTTCGTGCTGGACGTGCAGACCGCGTGAGATGACGCTTCATCCAGTCCCAAACATGCTCAATGGGGGACAGATCCGGAGATCTTGCTGGCCAGGGTAGTTGACTTACACCTTCTAGAGCACGTTGGGTGGCACGGGATACATGCGGACGTACATTGTCCTGTTGGAACAGCAAGTTCCCTTGCCGGTCTAGGAATGGTAGAACGATGGGTTCGATGACGGTTTGGATGTACCGTGCACTATTCAGTGTCCCCTCGACGATCACCAGAGGTGTACGGCCAGTGTAGGAGATCGCTCCCCACACCATGATGCCGGGTGTTGGCCCTGTGTGCCTCAGTCGTATGCAGTCCTGATTGTGGCGCTCACCTGCACGGCGCCAAACACGCATACGACCATCATTGGCACCACGGCAGAAGCGACTTTCATCGCTGAAGACGACACGTCTCCAATCGTCCCTCCATTCACGCCTGTCGTGACACCACTGGAGGCGGGCTGCACGATGTTGCGGCGTGAGCGGAAGACGGCCTAACGGTGTGCGGGACCGTAGCTCAGCTTCATGGAGACGGTTGCGAATGGTCCTCGCCGATACCCCAGGAGCAACAGAGTCCCTAATTTGCTGGGAAGTGGCGGTGCGGTCCCCTACGGCACTGCGTAGGATCCTACGGTCTTGGCGTGCATCCGTGCTTTGCTGCGGTCCGGTCCCAGGTCGACGGGCACGTGCACCTTCGGCCGACCACTGGCGACAACATCGATGTACTGTGGAGACCTCACGCCCCACGTGTTGAGCAATTCAGCGGTACGTCCACCCGGCCTCCCGCATGCCCACTATACGCCCTCGCTCAAAGTCCGTCAACTGCACATACGGTTCACGTCCACGCTGTCGCGGCATGCTACCAGTGTTAAAGACTGCGATGGAGTTCCGTATGCCACGGCAAACTGGCGGACACTGACGGCGGCGGTGCACAAATGCTGCGCAGCTAGCGCCATTCGACGGCCGACACCGCGGTTCCTGGTGTGTCCGCTGTGCCTTGCGTGTGATCATTGCTTGTACAGCCCTCTCGCAGTGTCCGGAGCAAGTATGGTGCGTCTGACACACCGGTGTCAATGTGTTCTTTTTTCCATTTCCAGGAGTGTATGTCATGTATATTACTCGGTCGACTTTCCCGCTTCTCTGCCGCTAGAGGGCTCCGAATTGCAGCGTGTAGCATGTCCGTATGTATTGTAAGGAAGTTGCGAGAGAAATTGCGTGCTATAATCGATTTTGTAACCTTCCACAGATGGAGCGCCCTCTGCTGCAGGGCGACAATGTCAGATCACACACGAGCACTGTGACATCTGCAACAATCCGACCGCTTGGGTTCATTGTCATCGATGACCCTCCATACGACCACAAGCGATTTTCATGTTTTCAGAAAATAAATAACATCTTCCAGGACTTCGCTTTGATAGTGACGAAGCGGCACAAGCAGAGGTGAGGTTGTGGCTCCGTCAAAAAAGTCAAGCATTCTTTGGTGATGGTATCAAAAACTGGTCTTTTGCTGGGAAGAACGTGTTCACGGCTTGGATAAGTATGTTGAGAAGTAAATACGCAGACATGAATAATAAAAACGTGGAATGTTAACAAGGTTTATTTGCTTAAAAGCTTTGCTTCCTAGAAGGGAACGATCTCACTATATTGAAGGCTGGAACACGTACATGGCTCACCCGGGCCGGACAACGTCCCTGTGTAGTGGACATTTGCTTCTCATTGCGCAGTATTGCGATAGCTGGTGCTTGGGAGTTAGTGCGGGAACCCCACGGCTATAATGACCTACCACATTTTATAATACTATGATATTGAGCGCGTGTCGATAAGAATCATTATTTCATTTACAAGTGGAATACTAGAAAAGCCTACTGGGAAGTACATAAAACGAAGATATCGGAGGAGCTAAACAACTATGCTGAACATAACGCCTCCGAAGACGATGCCAGTTTACTTCAAGTCATGGAACGTGCAGTCGATACTGTGATTCTGCACTGTACCACATTCCGTCCGATTAGCGCACGTTCACCACTTTGGTGGGATGAAGGGTGTAACAATTTGATTGTCAAACGGTGGGAGGCGTTGAAGACTTAAAGGGAACGTCCAAGATTCAAACGTTACGTGCAATTTACTCCTGTACAAGCGACAATGATGCATCTAATGAAAAGTAAGCAAAGGGCAAGCTGGAAAATCCTGTATGATAGTTTCAGTAAAGCCATTGCGATGACTTGGAATAAGATGAATCGTGTCCGCATAACGCCCAATAGGTCTGATAGTTTCTTCGAGCACTGGCCTCACGCTTGGCTGCAGTTTTACATTCCGCCGCGCCGGATTCAATGGAACACGATACGGAAAACGTCATGCCAGAGGATGACCTACCTCATTTTACCAGTGAATCAGAGTACGGAAATGTTTCCCATAGGGCATTGGCAAGGAATAAGAGTACCGCTCCCAGACCGGCAACATATCGTACACTATGATTCGGCTGCTTACTGCTCAAATTATATCATGCAGTATGGTTCACTCATACCGATATCCCGGAGCTGAAGACGGGACGAATTATACCTATTTGCAAGAGTGGTAACCTGGGGGTAAAAGCCACATCTCACAGGCCATTAACATTACTGTGAAGCTTCTGCAACACTTTAGGAGCCATGATTAAGCACAGATCGGAATGGTGGGTAGAGCATCATAATTTTCTTGCAAATTGGCAGTGCAGTTTTAGAAAGGATGTGGGCACCCATGATCCCCTCATAGCTTTACTTACTGACATCCAGATTTAAATTACGCACAACAAGTATCTGCTGGCTGTTTACATGGCCTCATCAAGGCGTATTACAGCGTACTGCCCCCACGACTGGTGCAGCAGCTGAAGAGCGTTGGCATGCTTGGTGTGTTTATCCGCAATCTGTATTATTTACTGAGTAACAAAGGATTAATTATACGTTAAGACGAGGGATACATAGGGCCCCGGTATACAAAATAATGCTTGACACAGGTGTCGATCTTATCGCCACTATTATGTAATATGTGCTCTGCCGATGTCGATTTACTTTTGACAGACAATGTCAAAGTGATGCAATATGCAGACGACCTCCGCTTCCATGCTACAAGTGTGAGCCTCACGGAATGTCAGCTTCAGATGTCTGGCTATACAGAAGTTTCTGGGTTGGTTGCAACAGAATTCCTTGGAAATATCACCAGCCAAATCGGCGATGGTTCAAATGGCTCTGAGCACTATGGGACTCAACTGCTGTGGTCATTAGCCCCCTAGAACATAGAACTACTTAAACCTAACTAACCTAAGGACATCACACACATCCATGCCCGAGGCAGGATTCGAACCTGCGACCGTAGCAGTCGCACGATTCCGGACTGCGCACCTAGAACCGCGAGACCACCGCGGCCGGCCCAAATCGGCGACTTGCGTTTACACGCGACATAGTTGGAAATCATCAAGAACGATGTTACTAGTTCATTTTTGTTTAGCTATCGAACAAGTTGTCAAATACCGTGGCCTCGCGGGGTGGCAGTGCGATATGAGGCGCCTTGCCACGATTCGCATGGCACTCCCCGTGGGAAGTTCGAGGTTTGAGTCCTCCCTCGGGCATGGGTGTGTGTGTTGTCCTTAGCGTAAGTTACGTTAAGTTAGATTAAGTAGTGTGTAAGCCTTGCGACCGATGACCTCAGCAGTTTGGTCCCACAGAGCTTAAAACAAGTTTCCAAATACCGTGGCCGCTATGTCGACTGGAAGCTCACTTGGTCCACTCATATGCGATACATTTTACAGAAAAGTGAAAATGTAATAAATATTATACAAGTATATTCAATTACGGGAGGTGGTTGGGGTGCCCACCCGAGAGTAAATATGATTCTATATTCTATTTTAATCCTGCCATATATGGACTGCGGTTGCCTTTCCTATGGCTTGGCCACTGATTCTACCCCACAAACGTTTGACAGATGCCAATATAAAGCGATAAAATGTTGATCGGGTGTTCTGCAGTCAACTGCTAAGAATCTCTTCTTCCTGACGCTAACGAGTCTCCATTAGAACTCAAAAGACAGTGCAGTCGCTCAAATTATCTACTGAAATGCGCACTGTTTGGGGAAGATTCTTTGCTTTCAGTCATTCAGGTGTTAGCAGAGAAATGTTTTACTGGTAGATTCTGATTTATAAAGAAATTTCCGCCACTAGCATATATCCTATATGACATTTCACTACTATGTCACCGAATCGCCACAGTTTCGCACCATTTCTATTTCATGACAGATTACAGGAATACGATGATAGATTTATACATTCGAACATATACCCCATACACAGAACCTAATGTGAACCCGCAACTTTTAAAGACCTTTTAAGTGGGTGGGAACACAGTTGGATCACGTACATCCGATGGCATTGGAAGTGCATATTATAACGTACAGGGATTCTATAATGCCCCATTCCAGCTACCGGCATAGCACCTCGTACGCAGTCATGTCGTCAATAATACCAACGATTATTTGGTGTACCAAATCATATATTGTACTGCAACACAACAGCGTCGTAACAAAAAAAAATCATTCTGTGGGTAAAGGGCCGCATGGTACCACGAGCAGTACAATTGTCGACGCTCTCACTAACAGGCCATCCACCACGGGTCAAGAAAGTACGAATATGTGCCTTACACAGCCCTTCCGCAAGACGTGCGGTAGTAGATCAGTATCTTGAGGAACAATAAGTGGCGCCTATCGTACCAACGACGGGAAAGCATTATGCAGCTACACAACTAAATATCCATGCACGACCATAGTACTCTCTTGGTATATACGATGGAAAGTTTCTGGCCACTTTGTTCCACCACCGTTTTATCCACGGACGGTTCCGACTCTACCTCCATAGGCTACAACTAAGTGACTCGCCTTTATGTGATTGTGGCAAGGAGGAAGACGTCGGCTACAGCCGGCCGCGGTGGTCTCGCGGTTCTAGGCGCGCAGTCCGGAACCGTGCGACTGCTACGGTCGCAGGTTCGAATCCTGCCTCGGGCATGGATGTGTGTGATGTCCTTAGGTTAGTTAGGTTTAAGTAGTTCTAAGTTCTAGGGGACTGATGACCACAGCAGTTGAGTCCCATAGTGCTCAGAGCCATTTGAACGTCGGCTACATCATTCTCGGATGCTCACTGTGGTACCGGGCTGAAACCGAACTGCTTCAATGTTTGGTGCTTAATAGGTAGCAGCTTCCTACTAGTGTGGAGACAATACTAGCAGAGCATCATTTGTCACTGGATAGACATATGTATCACTTTTTAGCAGATGAAGGCATTATGTCTGTTAAGTATAAACCAACGTAAATATTCTATGTAGATCATGGGTATATGTGAGTGTGAAGTGTGATGGATGTGACTGGATATACCTTTTAATGAACAGGAGGGTTGCTGACTGGTTAATGTCTGAAGGTTACAATAAAACAAAAATAGCATATTTATAAATATCTAGGACAAGCATTTGGAAACTTAAATGATATAGGGTATTTCATATTCTAAAATGTTGACAACGTAAAATTTGCCCATGAGTTGCCACTGTTTTCTATTTTCTTGTTTGATGCCACTGCTTGTGATAAACACGACCATTATGGTGCAAGCAGCTCTTATCTGTGAGAAACATACAGCAAAATTTCAAATAAGATGAATTTAATCGTAGAACGCAAGCTTCCATGACCGATATTTGTGTGTCTGGCGATGCTTATTTACAGGCATTAGGTCAAACAGTCCAAGGCACATTTCTCTGCGTAGCGTACTGTCTTTTAATGCTGGAGACAACATCAGAGGCTATGACGACTCTGAAAGAATTTATAACATTGTGTAAAATTTTCCGCCGGTGGCCGCATTAGGGCATTGAAATTAATCAGTAACACCACTTAAAAATTCTTGGAGCACTGGCGCTCGAACCTGGTTGCTCCACTTCCCTAGAACAGTTGCCTTAACCGCCATTCTTCCTTTTTTTTTAAAAAAAATCTCATTGTGTTCTTTACTGTTCGTTGTTGTATTTGTTCCGCCGGACACCTGTTCAAGTTCATCATTGATTGATTCACTGGGAGCAGTTAACCCTCTGAACGAACACACTGAGCTACCGTACCGACGCGGCCTCCGCCACCCGGACGTCTTTGCCGGTCGACCTAAATTTCCAACACGTCATACGCCAATGTCGCGTCCCTGTGCATGTACCCCTCATTCGCAGCGCGACCTGTAATCCCGCGAGAGCAAATGAAACCTATTGTCCATCTGCACTGGAGGAATAATGTTCGTTCATCAAGCCTACAGAAATGTTAAAATTACACTGACGGGAAAAAATCGCAATACCTTAAAATAATTGATGTAGAGTGACGAAATTTCAGGAATTCGTTTGTATAGGTAACATATATTTAAGGACTATTGTAAGAGTGAGATTTGCCATTGCAGATGTGAAATGCTGGCAAGCAAATAGCCAGTGTAACGGCCAGAAAGTTGAATGCAAGCATGTGAACACATATACATTGAGTTGTACAGGTACCATGGTTAATGCTGGTTCTAGATGACGCTGGATGATGTACCATACGTATTCAGTTGAAGACAGATCTGGTGACCGAGCACACCTAGGCAACATGTTGACTCTCTGTAGACCATGTCTGGTTACAACAGCGGTATGTGAAGAGCGTTATTCTGTTAAAAACAACCCTTGGAATACTGTACATGAATCACAACACAAGAGGATCAGTCACAAGACTGAGGCACAGATATGTAGTCAGGATGCCTGAGATAGCTACGAGAGTGCTCCCGCTGTTACACAAATTTGCACACCAGGGCATAGCTCCTGGCATAGGTCGGTTGTGTCTAGCATGCAGACAGGTAGGATGCAGGCCCTCAAATGACCTCCTTCTAGCCAACATACGGCAATCACTGGGACCGAAATAGATTCAGATTTCATCAGAAAACACAACAGATCTCCATCCTGTCCTCTACTGAGCTCTCGCTTGACACCACTGAATTCACAAATGGCGGTCGTTTGGGGTCAGTGGAATGCATGCTACAGGGCGTCTGACTCGGAGCTGTCCTTGAAGTAAGCGATTTGTAATAGTTCGTCGTGTCACTGAGGTGCCAGCTGCTCCTCACATTGCTGCTGTAGATGCAGTAGAGCAGAAGGAACATCCAGCTTCTTCTAGCCCTGTTTCACTACATTGTCAAAACTCTGAGTTGTTGATAATGGCGTCTTTGTTTCTTAAAGGCATTCTTGGCTAAAATCAGTTTAACATGTCAAGTCGCATAGCAAACCCTCACGACCATTGTAGTGTGTATTTAAAGCAAAGCTGTTTGCATGCATGCTCACGCCCACTGAAGCGTGTTTTTAAAGAAAACCTTATTTGCATTCTCATAGTGGCTCCACTAGCGCCACTTGTAAGGCATCCGGATTTTACGGGCCTTACATGAGCTTGATACATAATGACAGAACGATACGGTATGAGATCCTCAGAAAATAATAATCACTGAAATCCCTGGGCTAGCAGGTCAGAGCAGATGAGGTTACATTTGTGGAAAGAGGCCTAAATA